>NC_092796.1:19629153-19931206 GCF_918797505.1 Bemisia tabaci
AGACCATCACATCTTCCGTTCTTAAATGTCTCTTATCGCTTAAATTAGCACCTGAGCAAGCCACAAGATTTAATTTACGCACCAATGGTAGATTGACCGATTATGTCAGGATGGTATCTAACAAACTTGTCGCTTTCGTGTGCAGTAAATTTGCTGAGTTAATTCCTCCCTGCAACCTGCGACAACTTTGAGGAGAGAATCTAAATAAGGCAACAGAACGCTGCGCTGCCGTATACAAACTTGATTTAGAGGAGAGAGTTAAGGATTTAATACGGATGCATGGGATTCCAATAGTTAGTAGAATCTGCACTGTCAACATACGTTCTCCGAACATGGCCTAAAAGTATCATTCTTCATTCAGACGCCTCATGGCATTTACTTACTTGGTAGCTGGCCATAATTTTCTCCGTCTTGAAAACGTGATACCCAAAAAAGATTCAGGAAATGCCACGAGGAGAGAAAGAGATATTATATTATTTTGAAGGTGACATTTGTTTAAAAATATAGGGTCTGGAACATGTTCACAGATAAGCATATTTTGTTACTTGTTCCTACTGCACTATTCAAGGTAATGACCATGTTCTGGTTCTGGTAGCCATACTTTCAGATCATGTAATCGAACTAAACCAAACTCTTGAGAAAGTTTGGCCTGGTCTGCTACAATACTTGTGTTTAAATGGGAAATACTGTCTGATGACGTCACAAGACGGCTGATTTTCTCACTTTCAAATATATTTCTTTATGGTCTCCCATATCGGGTAAAAATCATGAAAAATACTGCTATCGCAGTTAATGAAATACTTTAGCAATAAAATGTTCGTGTGCAAATTCCCTATGAACAGTCGAGATAAAAAATCAAGATCAGGATCAAAAGTTTCGGAGCTCAACACACAATTTATGTATGGTACATTCCTTGGTGATTACTTTTCCTCGCAGAAACGAACAAATTATCGGCGATTTTTAATTGTTACATTTGAATCAGTGAGAACGAAAGCACACCAACTCGATACCTCGGAAATGCTCACTTTTCACCAAGGACGGCCAATTTTCATAAAGGTCATTGACGTTACTGTATCTGTTCCAACTTGGACATTTAAAGTTTCCTTACGTACTTGCTTTTAGACACCAAAAATCTTTTTCTCAGACTAACTTCTTCACCTATTATTCAGTTTTGTGTGCGTCTTGATTATTTTCATTTTTTCGAGTTGGTGTGTTTTCGTTCTCACTGATTCATTTGAGATCCCGCATTTTCCGCATTTACCCGTCGATATGGGAGTTCGGCGTTCAATGAAAAATGGAAATTGCGGATTTTCCCTGTAACGAGAGAACCGCTAGCCGTGATGTTCCGTGATGCTGGCCAGAAATTAGCGGGGAGCTTGGGATAATGACGACAAGTGCACACTGTGGCATGATTGGTTTTAGAATTTACAGTTGATTCGATTTCAGCTCAAGCACGGCCGCCTCGAAGCCCGGACGTGACGGCCGGTTTAACAGTATTCCGAGCCCAGTTAGACCGACATCCAGCATAGAGTCGGACACCGCACGGTTCTCTCGTATGGGGAACGCTATGGGAAGCTCCTGCTCAAACCAACGGCACTCATCTCCAAAGTTGGACTTTTCAATCCCATCTCACCTGACAGCTTCCCGCTTCCCGCTCACCGTTCATCATATGTTCGGTTGCCAAATTTTGATTACATCCAATACAAAATCATGGCTTAATGGGTTAATTTTTTTAAAACAGCAGCCCGCGACGATGGTGATATCAAAAATATAGGAGAAAAAACGGGAAACAAGGCTAAGAATTGCACGTAATAATGAAAAAATTAGTTGTTTTGATTTTCTCGGCCACCTCGTGGTCTACGGATTTCTATATGTTTTTGGAATTCTTATATTTTATTTGTATTCTTCCGACTGAAAATGGCTGTTTTGGGCCGAAACGTATAGGATTTTTAAGTGTAATTTTTAGCCTTGTTTCTCGTTTTTTCTCTTATGTTTTTGATATCTCATGGCTTAGTGGGTCACTAAAAAGGTCTGAAATATAAAAGAACGTAGCATGTTTTTTCTTCAAAATCATGCGCAGAAAACGATTCACAGAACAAAAACTTTGAAAATCCACTCCAAATCAAGATTTTACCAATATTTTTAAAACAGATCAAATGGAAGTCAGATAATACAAATGACGTCATTTATATTTTTGCCATCTTATCAAAGTTAATCGTAAACATTCGTATCTTGATTAGAAATTGATTTGCAAATTTCTCGCTGTGTAATTCATTTTTTTCTTGAAATTTCAAAGGTAAAATATGTTGCGTAGTACTTTTTTTCATACCGTGTCTCGAGGCCCATTGATGGGTCTTAGGGTAAGGAACAAAACATTTCCTAAGAGACTTTAACGCACGGTTAGGAACACAGAGGTCACTTTTATGCTCATGCTTATTTTAGTCCATATGCTCTGTTGATTTTTATTTTGCTTGTATGAGGAATAAATTCTTTATGCAAGCTTTTGCTTTATTCCTTTGTATACAGGCAATTTTTCATAGCAAGGCGGCATAGTTTTCATCCATAAACTACAAATTCCTCTTCATTGCCAAAAAAGGATGATAGTTCAGCCTGGAATTGCACGATGCAGAAAAAATAAATCAGCCATTCTTTCCTACAGGTCGCTTTTTTCATAAACCGAGCACCGTAACCGGCACACAAACCTTGCAATATCTTCATCATTTGGATCACATTTTTCAACGAGGAACCACTAATTCTGGCTCATTTTAAAAACAACAAATGAATAATCAGTTTCTCTATGCAGAAATGTGCTTTCATAAAAGAGGCAGAGATTGTGGTTCCTTATTGCAAAATGTAATCCATTTATTTCTTACCGTTTCCCAAAAAATTGTTATGACGTCATCAGTGTTTTTGCTAGACGGCCACTCCATTCTCACTGGTCAATCCCCTCCCCCCTTCCTCATGATGCGTCAGAAAGTCTGTGATACGTACGCGAACTTGAGCCAGCGGATACCTCGGGACGGACCAAGATGTCATTGTGCGAATTCCAGGCGCGATGCGCGAGGAGTCCGGAACTTTCACGCGGCGGCCGTCATTCGACCGCGCCGCGGCGCCGAAGGGTGGACACTGCATAGTTGCCAGATAATGCTGAAAAATCAGATCTTTTCTCCATTGGAGCCCACATTTTCTCGCACGACTTGGCAAACTTGGTGGGCAGATGTGCGGGGGCGGGGAGGAGCGGCGTCGCTTTTTCCGAATTCTCCACGCTCGTCCGCACAAACGCCATTCGAGGCAGGCGCGAGGAGTTCGCGCCGAAATAATCGGCACAACGAACCAATTAGAAGCCAGCGAATCCAGTGCGGAATCGGCACGGTGATTGGCGGATCGCTATTCGTGGCATAGCCACTGTCGAGATGTCTTCTTTCGATTGCAGATGTCACACATATACCTACGGATTGACCTGCGTCCGCAATCGAACAGTACTTTCTTGGGGAATCTATATACTGCCATGCGCTAAGGAAAGAGTCCTACGAACATACGAGAGTAACAAAATCTCGTTAGATAAAACATTTATTTTTGAGGAAAGTTACGCTAATTTTTCTTTGAAATTTTCAGATATTTAAGATCCGAAAAATTTGAAGAGAAATACTCACCATTTTTCCAGTAAATTTGAGCTCTTCGTTCTGGCACGTCTATTCTCTCGACAGTGGATGGTTTTTTCTGATTTATAACTTTTCACTATATTTTGAACTTTGCTGGATATTTTAGCCCAAAATCACTCTGTTTCTTCAGGTATCATTCATTCCTCCCTCAATAATACGAATCCCTCTTATTCGGGTCCATTTAAATTGGCTGTCATGAGTTTCGTGAAAATCCTAAACCTTAGCAACTAACCAGAGAGCAGCACGAACATGACTATTCTTTCCCTGTGAAGATATCCAGGGTCCCCGAAAGTAAATCCCGCTTCGCCCGTTCACATTAGGATGTGCTTGCAGTGCGGAGTTAGCGCAACGATTTCGCCTCCGAGTTTGGCTCCGACGCTCAGTGGATCGAGTCAATTGGAGAGGTCGGACATGGAATTTTTGACTAAAATTGCAAATTTTGACGTTTATTTTATCACATTTTATATTTCAAGGGATGCCTTCAGAAGAAAATTTCACGAGGAGACCAAAAGAACAACTTTTAGAACCTCAAATGTTTGTATAAGCGGAGTTATAAGCGTTTAAAGTTTCAAAATTTAGTCCGACCTCTCCTATTCTGCTATACTAAAGAAGAACTCCGTATTAACCTCCAGGCGTTGCCAAATTTCCTCTAATAAGATTCGAATTTACTGGGGAAATTGTGAATATTTTTCTTCCAATTTTTGAGACTATTTTGTACGCAATTTAATCTACAACATCTGAAAATTTTGAGCGAAAATATACATAGATTTCGTCAAAAACACATGTTTTATCCGAGGAAATTTGGCAACTCTCGAATGCTCATACGGCGTTTTTCCTTAGCACGGCAGTATTGACTTGATCCATTGTGCGGCGCGGCATCGTGCCAGGCGAATACCACGGATGGTCCTTGAGCTTTCCGTTGGACTTAGGCGGTTTCGGCGACTTGCGGGAGCCGGGGCAGCATCAGTGGCCGGAGCAACGGCCGCTGCCGGGAACGGGCCTAATTGGCCGATTCCAACTCCGACTCGACTCCGGTTGGTCGACATTGCGTGGCCGAGCGTAAATTATCAAACATCTACCTTGACTGCTCAAGGCCGCGGTCCCGCCATTCTCCCAACTTGCGCCTCGTTGCCAGCCGCAACCGCTTCCCGGACGACTACCGGTATTTTTATGTCCATGCCACTCGCCGGATATCTCGTATTCGATAGTCGTTCGATGTATCGTTTGATTCAAAACAATAGAACATAACCTCAAACAAAAATTTAAGACTTAAACTGGGTTAGCTGAAAATGATAGGATGCCCATCAGTTCCACCTTTCATCGCCATCTTGTACTCATAAAAATCAAAAATCCCGCTCCCTTAGATTAACTGTTGAGGCTATGTTTACATGTTGAATCAATCGATAACGATGCAATCTCACCTGTTCGATGTATCGAATACGGTCCATGGGCTTTGGGAGCTTAGAGACAGAGCATACCAGAGAGGAACCGAAAGGAGACCTTCTTTTATTTGCAACAACCGTGCATCTGAATAGGTCTCCATTGGATTCCTGCGCGTATTCTGCCTTATGAGGTAGCTATAACAACAGAATGGGTGGTCTGGCCTTAGCTTTGACCTAGCAAGGCTGCTCTTACACGCATCCTCCGAGTGTCTTTTCTGGCCGTGCTGGCGACCGTTAGAATCATTAAAGGAACATTTTATTGGAATGAAATGATGTTATGGAAACAATGAGAACACTCTAGTTATCCCTCTCTATAACTTCTTCTTAAAAATCCTCCAACTTAAGGTTTCTGGCTACGTTTTTAGCATATACACTTGAATCCTAGCTGGTGCATCCGGAAATATAATATATTTTTAGAAATCGCGCACTGCAATAGGCCAGTTGTAAACTTAGAACAAATAAGTAAAAGAGTTATTTCTTAAAGAAAAATAGCTCAAACATAAAGATGAGAATAAAGATGGGAAAGTCTGGAAGACACTCCTAACTTCTCAATTTGAGTAATAAATGTACGTTTTTTCAAACTCTCCGCTTCAAAAACGGCACTACGGCGCAAGTGAACATTCGTGGGAGGAGTCGTTCCATCTAACCCTTGCGCACTGAAATGCTGCGCGATATTTAACATGGCCGACGCCAACCCGCCAAAATACATGTGACAAGCCGCTGTGACATGTGTGGGATTTTATCAACCGCTGTTCTTATTTTCACGGTAACAAAGACCATGATGCTTCCTCACGATTTGCGCATAGAAGCGTCCGCCATGTTTAATTTTGCGTAGTATCCTAGTGCACAAGGGTTGGATGGAACGACCCCTCCTACGGAATGTTCACCTATACTGTGGTATCGTTTTTGAAGTAGGAAGCTTAAAAATTCATTTTCTTTACGAAGATTATGAAGTCAGGAGTGCATATCAGACTTTGAGGATGCACTCATCGTGATTTTTGAGACATACACAGTAAGAAACTTATCGTATTATTGCCGTAGCAAAAGTTTGCAAAAGGCTCAATACGAATTTTCAAGTATTAAAGCACGTAACGTAATGAGTGCGCAATGCGTGAAGTATTCTCGAAGTCTTGTAGGCGCTCATAGTGCGGTGAACGCGTACCGTGGTATATATGCAATGCGTGAAGTATTCTTGAAGCTTTGTAGGCGTTAATATGCGCCTCGCGCCGACCGCACTGTGTGACCGATTAGTGAAACTTGCGGAGTCAGCGTCTTTTGCACCGTAATGAACGCGCAATGCGTGAAGTATACTCGAGGTCGTGTAGGCGCTCATTTGTGGTAAACGAGCACCGTGGTGTATATGCAATGCCTGAAGTATTCTCGAAGTCTTGTAGGCTTACCCTACTACATTGGTTAAATCGGGAGTGTGGGGTCTCTGATAAATATTGTTTCAGTGCGTGCGGATGTGAAATTCTGTCTTGGGAGGCAACGCTGCTGTGGGTCATTCATCCAGAGTGGCCGAGCCGAGCTGCCGAGCACGGACCATAGCGGCCTGGGAAGCAATGCACGACGATGCTCACCGCGAACACTCACCACTCATCGGTGAGATATTCCTGATCCACTGAACTTGCAAACTTCACCGCGTCGAGGAAAGTGAAACGGCATTGAGAACCGAGCCAGAGCCGTCTCTTCGCTCTGCAAATTAATCAGCATCACCCGGCTCAGGCCTCTCGTCTGTCTCCACCTTCTTTCTTAACTCATTATCTCTACGATGAAGTGTACTAAACTACACAAACGTTGTTATTCTATGTTTGTGACGTACCCACAAACATCATATTTTCGAGACCTTGAAATGGACTAAATTTTTCAATTAATAACTAAAATTTCTGGCTCACTTCAGAAACCACGTATATACCATTAGTTTCCCTATGTACATACGGGTTTTTACGGATGAACCAGAAATTATAGTTCCTATTTTCAATATGTAGTCCAAATCATACTCTATTGTGTAAACCCCATAAGAGTGACGTGTAACGCTTAACGCCTGAGTTGCGATGAGCCGGGACCGCGCATTGGGTTGGACCGCGAAGCTGTCAGGGGGCGTCCCTTTAGTGTGGAAATTAAATGATTGACCAAAATGAATCAACATTTAAATAATGAAAATCCAAAACTTGGTATGCGCCATCAGGTGTTGCTAAAATTGTGTATGGTACTCCTCACTATATGAGAACGTACTTTAATGGCATTATTTTTCGGACTTCGCGGAGAAGAATTTTCTCTAAAATTTGGTCTTATTTTCAAGCTGACAGGCCACCAGTTTTTGTTGAATGAGAGAAACAGTTGAACCATCTTAATCCCTCCTGATGGCGCTAACCTGATGGATTTTGAATTTCCACTCTTCCTTCTTCGCGGCGTTACTTTGACGGTATTAAGCAGCGCCAGCCTATCTACATCTTTTGTTGGCTGATTTCCTCTCATATTTTAGTTTTTTTACAAGAAACACTGCTTTGCGTGGGCACATGCTTCAAACTTTAGGAAAAATCCACGAAAATGTTCGAGGGGTTAGCTATGTTTTTCCTCGAAAAATGAATCATGCGGGAGGCAATTAGGTGATATAAAATGCAGTTAGGCCGATTTTCGGTGAATCCGTCTTTTATTAGTTTGATTCAATCTGTTAAGTGCGTAGGGAAAAAAAGTATGGTCAGTAAAGTTACACGTTCACCTTACATTGAACCCAGCTAGGTAGAGATTTAAGCGAAGATAATTAGAGTTCTGGTAGCGTATAGTATGTGTATACTGGGTAGCTATATTATGTGAGACTGGGAAAGTGCATCGAATGTCACAAGGAATATGAAAATCTTTACTTAGGAATCAACCTGGGCCCAAAATCATTCCATTCACCATATTTTTTTTTCGCGTAAAACCATAAAGACTAGTATTGTTTACTGAGGAGTGTTGGTGGATGTATAATCCCCGGATAAATAGTTTATAGTTTCGGCAATCTGCCTAAAAATTCTCATAGCTGAACATTAAAATCCCCGAGAACAATCTCTTCAAACCTACATCGTCAATCCTCTCAAAAACTAAGCTCCCAAAAGCTCAATAGACACGGACAATAAACCGCGGGACGTCTCTGTTTTCGATGGAAATGTTACCCGACAGAAATTAGACACGGCCCACACACGCGCAGACTCGAGCCTTAAAATAAACATGATGAACTATACGAGCTTAACGTGGGTCGGCTGATCGGCTTGCGTTGAGCCTCGTGGGTGATTAATGGTTCAAAGCGCGGTGGAGCTGCTTTTAAAAAAGATAGGTCATTAATTAGTAACAAATTAAAGTGGTTCCAACAGAACGTTGACACGCGATAAGTTGGATGGACCCAACCCGAGCAGATCGTGTAATTAAGTGGTTTACCTAATCTTGACTAGTGGTTAGGGCCTCCTTGAGAAAAAAAGAGGCTGACGCTCGGCCCAATAAATCGAGATGTATCTTTATCTATTTTGGATTGTCACCTCGAACAACGCTCGATAAAGGCATCTAACCATGCATGTTTTTCTAAGTCAATAATCTCGATTATTTCAGATTGGAAGGAATCTTTGGTAAATCATGTCCGTCGCAAACATCAAGCGCCATTAGGTGCTGAGCGACTATGTAACCGTGTCTCATCAAACGACACGATGTACGGCCTGAAAATGACCGCTGTTCCTCAAAGGTTTGTGATAGAATCAGATAAAAGTTCTCAATGGAAAGTGCAAGAAGCGAAAGCATTCAGATTCAGCCACGTTAAGAAGAAAGACGCGTATGATCCTTGTATCACGGGATGTTACATGTGATGTTTTAATTTCTAGCTCACAATAGCTTACTCTTTCATTATTACCCCGGTAAAAATTGGCGATAAGAGCTGCGTTTCAAAATACCATGGGAATTCTTATAGCCGGCTAAAGAAGGCTACAGAAAATCATGTAGCTGGCTGTAGAATACGGAGAAAATCATACGGCCGGGCTATACGAAGCGATAAAAAATTATGCAGCCGGGCTATAGTTCCTATCGCCGGGCTTTACACTTTATCGCCTGGCTGTTGCTTTTTCGCCATCGATTATAAAAGGCTATAAGAAATTGTGTAGAAATTCGTGTGCTTTGGAAATCATTAAGTTTGATAAGAACCACCTTATTATTTACAAAACACATGTTATATTTTCCTTTAATACATATTTTTTTTCATCAAATAAAATGAGAATAATCCATACAGGATGTGCAAACATTTCAAAATCATAAGTTGAATAACGCTGACTCCGCCAGACTAAATATTAGAGCCTAACACAAAGCGGAGCGGCGACGCACTGGCGCCTACAAACCTAACAGGGATACTTCACGCATTGCGCAACGCGTGAAGTATCCCTGTTAGGTTTGTAGGCGCCAGTGCGTGTTTTGCGCTGGCTGCCCGGCTGCCACGGCGCTAGAAGCAACTATTTCACAAGAGGTATTGCACAGTATCATACGAAACTGAAGGCGCTCTAATATATTAGTAATGGCAGGCATCCATCAAAAGTACGGAGCTCTCCTCGCAAAATAAATCAAGATATTACGGCCCAAAAAGGGAGCAGTATTCCAAAAACTCACTAAGTCCTAGCATCCGTAATTAGTAACGTTTAGCATACACTTTATCGCCTGGCTGTTGCTTAGTCGCCATCGGCTATAAAAGGCTATAAGAAATTGTGTAGCCGACTATAGAAGCTATTGAAAATCTTACAGCCGGCTGTAGGTCCATGGTGTTTTGGAATACAGATTCTACTGCCAATTTTTACCAGGGTAATTTTACCAAGAACATATTTATCAGGGCAAGTTTCTTGTTGAGGGGTTTTCATTGATGCTTCGGTAAAATAGTTCGTTTTATTTCGGCATTTGCCATCATGGCACATTCTACTTTCTCTGGAGGTACTTATATATCGGTATAATCGAGAGTTTTCGAAGATAGTATCGATGTAAATCAGTCAACAATTTCTTTTGAAATCGTCTTCGCACTAACTTTAAATTCAAAAATTTTCGAAAAAACTCAAGGAGGCTTAACTGGAAGTTTTAGAACGTTCTACGGTGTTATAGATTTTTCGACTTCGGTCATCGATAGGATGGATATGGTCATCCCATAAAGTTTCTGATACTTTGTCAAAACCTTAGACGGAATACTCATCTGACAAATGCATCAATCGGAATGGACGTAAAAGGAAAATAAGAAGGGATCCCTTCACTTGCTTGGGGCAAGGAAACTCTATCAAACATTTTAATACTTTTATTTTCGATCGTAGGCAGGCAGACTACCTAACTAAACTTAACAGAATTAAGATTGCCAGGATTGAGTGTTATTTTTCCCTAAAACATTCTGGCAAGGATAATTTTTTCTGCAGCTTGCCAATTAACTCATTCCTCTCAATCTAGTTCCTTCCTCTATACACTCATAAATAATGAAAGGCATATTTCATCATTTTTGCGCATCCGCTCGGAAATTGGCGAGCGCCACACAGTGGATCGAGTCAATAATAGATTTCGGACAATATTTGGAAACTTTAAAAGCTTATAACTCCACTTATACAAAACTTTGACGTTCTAAAAGTGGTTTCATCGGTTTCTTCTTGAAATTTTCTTTTGTAAGAATACCTTGAAATTTCAAATGTGACGAAATTAATATCAAAATTCGCAGTTTTATAGTCAAAAATTTCATGTTCAACCTTTCTAAATGACTCAATCCACGGTGCGCCAGTTCCTCACTTAGTCCTCGCACATTCCGTAGCTCACATAATATGTGCTATGTAACGTGCGGTAGAGCGTACGAACCTATAAAAATAGAATGGTCTTAGAGTCATGGATTTAACGATTTAATGAATTTTCGCTACTTTTTGTGCCGCTGTGTGCTGTTAACTGAAGATCCGTTTGTTACTGCTTATACACACGAAAGCCTCTATGTATTCGACCTGGGTAGTATACTTTCAGTGTTTTTGATCGTCCAGAATTTTATGAATTCTCTTACTCGAGTAATAGGATTTTTTTTATGAAGATTGGCAACATTGCGCACTCCCTACCTGACATCGGGTATCAAATAATCAAGAGCTCACAGGAGCAACGTTGCAGTGTATTGAGATTTTGAACCAAAAGTATCAGCCTGGGATCATTTTTTTTAAAAAATAAAACGAAAAATCAACAATAAAAAGAGATAGAAAAAAGTATTTATTTAACTGTAGTCTAATGATTTTATTTGTAGAATGCACACCTGCAATTGCAAGCGCGCTGATGAAGCCTGAAATTAGGCCATTTTACTCTAATAATGAAGTAATAAAGTAAACAGATTTTTGTTGTGTACATTCATCTACGATACCAAGCACTCTCCATTAGGAAACGACTTAATACTTAAAGAGAAAAAAAAACCGCTATTTTTTAAGCACTCAAATTCATTTTTTATTTTTGCTTAAGTATATTGTCCAAGTTTATACTCGTTTATCATGTACTTCACTCAAAAAGGATGAAATTAAAGTGCTATCAATTTCATCAAGGTAACCAATATTCACCCGCAATTGAGGCGTTGGGTGCAGAGAAGGCAATTTTTGGTTGCGGAGTTTCAGAATCTCCACTGCTAATTTCCATTTTGGAAAGGAAACTGTCGGGTAAATTTTTCTGATATTGTTTGTAACCAACATTGTAAAATTATGAAGAAAATTCAGTAAAAATGTCATCGAATTGCATACATTGCTTTAATTGAAAGGTTAGCGAGATTTGAAACACCGCAACCATGTGATGCTCTTTTTGCACCCCGCGCTTCAATTTTTCCCGCGTTACTTTGATCATATTTTTATCACTTGGCTATTTTGCTTCCACTGCAACTTGGCAACACCGCCGAGGCCTCATTACCGGCAATTGCGCGTGCGTAGACCGATACATTGTTCTACGGCACGAGAATTATTAATATATGCTTTCACCGGTAGCCGCGTCTGGCCGCGTCGCGCGCCGGGGGAAAATCAGGAAAAAGTTTTGACGGACATCCGCCGCGCATGTCAGGTTAGATCCGTTTAAAATACCCGAGAGTTTTCCGGCGCGGCACGATTCCGGAAACTGACCGCGAGCACTTACCGCCCGTTGAGCTCGTGAGATCACCGCCGGGGTCTCGTCACGACTAAACGTTGATGAACGGATAGAAAAACCGACCAAAACGGCCGTCCGAGCGGTCACGTTCGCGGCGCGGTCTAAGCCCACGGTAATCGCAACGGCCCGAAACCAACGAAACAAATCTGATGCAACCGGGAATCTAAATGGGAATTCGCCCGTTCCCGGGAACGGAACTTCCTTGGGAAAGTTTCCGCAAATTCCCACCTATAATCTACTTTTCCGGGAAATTGCACTCAGCACTGAAAAAAAGTTGCGGGCTTCGAGCTAGACTCACCGTCCGTTCCGAGCTGAATGGCCGAGTGCTCCGGGTGCTGAAGCCGTAGCTTCGCTTGCTGCGGGTGCTCCGCCCTGAACTTTCCGCCTTTGAGCCCGAAACGTGGACGGTATGTCTAAATAGCCCGTAAGCACGGCTTCCACGGCCGGAGTTTTTTTTCAGTGTGAGTGTCCCCTTCGGATCCATCATCAATAGAGCATTTTTTGGGCAGTCTTCCTTCCAAATCTTTACTATTCTTGGCAAAATTTTGATAAGGTAATTCCCTGCAACTTTGTTTCTTGGCTCCCACAATCCTTGTGATTTTTATGATGCAATGTTCAGAATCTCTTTAAAACTATAAAGTACCTATGCTATGTCGTCGCTTCTCTGACGTAAGGGCGTATCCTGAGTTCCGTTTGAGCCCAAGAAAGCATAAAGCTATACGGAGCACAGGGCTCATGTGGACATCGAGATACGCCCCCTTACGTCAGAGGAGCGACGATATGGGGAGGGTACAGAAATGGCGGCACTTTTGGAAGTAAGCCATGGAGCTTTTAGGGCCCAAAAGGGGAATATTTTATATTACAATTGTTACAACCCGTAGTTTGTAAAGCATATATTTGACTTAGTTATGGCATTTTACTCGTTTTTGCGGAAAGACGCTCATCTAGGAACATTCTTGGCCATCTTGGTTTGCTATCAGAGTCTAAGGACGGGCAGTGGTATTTTTCTAGTGCTCTTCGTGTTAGAAGGCTAGCTGCCCGTTTGGGTCCTACGAGCTCCATACTTCGAAATATCTATAGCTCTCCTCATAAAGGTGCTCTACTTAAAACACTCCTTGAATGTGAATGTAAACCTTAAGGAACCGGCCTTAGGAAACACTGAAATAAAAATTCGGCCGTGGAAGCCATACTTTCGAGTTATATAGACATACCATTCGTGTTCCGTGCTCAGAGGCCAAAATTTCCGGGCGTCGCACCCAGAGCAATCGAAGCTACGGCTCCGGCACCCAGAACGATCGGCCTCTGAGCCCGGAAGGGACGGTATGCCTGTATATAGCCCGTAACTTTTCCTTCAGTGAAAGAAAATCATGTTTGAGGAACGAACGACTATGACTACGGCCCTCAGTTAACTCATATTTTAATCGCGATTAATTAAGTTTCGAATTAAAAGCCCCCCCCTTCCCCCCTGAGAGTTCAAAGGTCAAAGCGCAAGGGAACGACGACGCACTTGAGTGTTTCACCTCACGGTGACTCGAGTTGGATCACGCCCCAGCTGCAGCGGGCGTCGCGGCGCGCGATGTCGCGTACATGCGGCGGCGTCGGGACGGAGTGGTTGTAGTCCGAGTCGGTCACGATTGGCATGTGACCTAAAACGTGCAGTCGACAACCTTCGCGGCCGCGCATCGCCGCCCAAAACACTCTGTTGCCACACGCGGAAGATAGCTCCCGTTTTCCCATGCACAAGAGCCCGTGGAAAGTGGGCGGATTTTACAACGCAACCCGATGAACGACCCTGTTCATGCCGGATTCGTCCGATCCTCTGCTAAAGTTCGCCTACTGTACATCGGTTTATTGCAGAGTGCGAGGTGGTTGTCTCTTTTCGACGCTGCTGATGCTTGCAACAGAGCTACACGCCGCACCGAGACGTCGCACGGTGGATAGAGTCAATGGGAGAGGTTGGACATCATTTAAAAACTTTAAAAGCGTATTTCTTCATTATTATGAAATTTTGATATCTTTTAAGTAGTTTCATTGGTTTTCTCGTACAATTTTCTGTAAAAAACACCCCTTAATGTCAAAATTGTGACGAGATGATTGTAAAATTATACAATGTTTGTGAAAAATTGTATGTCCGACTTCACCCAAAGACTTGTTCCACAGTGCGTCGCACGGTGGATCGAGTCAATGGGAGAGGTCGGACAAAATTTGGAAACTTTAAAAGCTTACAACTCCATTTATACAAAACTTTGAAGTTCTAAAAGTGGTTCCATTGGTTTCCTTGTAAAATTTTCATCGACATGCACCTCTTGAAATTAAAAATGTGACGAATTGAACATCAAAATTTGCTGTTTTAGTCAAAAATTTTATGTCCGATTTCTCTGATAGACTCGATCCACTGTACATCGTGGTGGGTGAACAGGGACCTAACCTAACCTAACCTAACCTAAAACTACGAATTTTGATGTTCATTTCGTCACATTTTGAATTTCAAGGTGTGCTTACAGACGAAAATTTCACGAGGAAACCAAAAGAACAACCTTTAGAACCTCAAAGTTTTGCATAAACGGAGTTAGAAGCGTTTGAAGTTTCCAAATTTTGTCCGACCTCTTCAATTGACTCGATCCACTGTGCGGCTACCGTAATTCGACCCCTTCGATCGGGAAACTGCAATAGAGTGAAGATGAGTACCCAGGAATCGATTTTGAGTGGACGACACGATGCACCTAGAACGTGGGCTCCCAGCGATAGGAGTATGCTGCCGTGATAGGGAAAAACAGCGTATAAACATTCAAGAGTTGCCAGATTTCTTCTTCGAAAATAGTTATTTTTGAAGGACGTTATGAATATTTTGCCTTGATATTTTCAAGAACTTTAAGTGCAATTGCGAGCAAAAGTATCTGAAAAATTGGAGGAAAAATAGTTACTAATTTCCCCGAAAATTCGTGATTTACCGAAGGAAATGTGGCAACGCCTAAAGGTGCATACGGCGTTTTTCCTCAGCGTGGCAGTATGACGGAGGCTCCCGACTCATCCCGAAAACGCTGCATCATGCCGATCGATCGGCTTTGATATTGTTTCCGCTTCTGCCCGAACACGTCCATCTGGCGGAGTTGCCCATTTTGGGGAGAATTCAGGGTCCGTCCCGCGGAAAATGGCGGCATTTTTTCGTCGGTTGGCCAATCTCCCGATGACTCCGCGCAGAGGCGTGGCGATATTTTTTAGGTGCCGATTATGATAACGGAGTCGTCGGGTGTTCGTGACAGATTATTTTCTGCCGGCGGATTGAATGGAATTATGATCTACGGATCGACCCGAGGAATCCGATGGAAATATGGAGGTGAATCGACATTGGAAAATATCGATATTACGTATCGATAGAATCGAGGGAAAATGAATGGTAAAATCGAAGAACCATGCTTCATGATTTTGCGTCGAAGGCTGAACGTTGAAAAATACGCTCAAAAGAATATTCGCACTAGAAAATAAATACATTGGATCTAGAGTCCAGACCCTTGAAAACATTGACAGGAAAAAGGACTCTTGATTCAATCAAATTTAAGCTTAAATCAAAAGGAAATCCGCTCAAATTAAGAGGCTTGGTGCTTGATTTAAGCTTAAATCTGCTTGAATCAAGAGTCCTTTTTCTTGTCAATGTTTTCAAGAGTCTGGACTCTAGATCCAATGTATTTTTTTCCAGTGTTGAATGCGATTCAGCATTGTCAAATCATGGAGAATCAACCTCTTTCACTACAAGAAGCGTTGTCCATTTTTCATTATAATTGCACGTTTGCAGTGCTGCAAACAGAGTTGGAAGCTGAATAGGTATCGGAGCGGGTGCGCGGGATTTTGAAACCGGAGATAGGATCACGAGCAGGGTTTAATTGAACACGAGTATGCCAACACGTTCAGCGTTCACCATTCAACATTCAACGCTTAGCGCTCAACGTTCAACGTCTTGGCGAACTCAGATGGCAATTAATCCGCGGGAGGCGTGGGGTAAACTTTTCTGTCGCCTAGGATACACTCCGATCCCTTCTGACCGATCGTATTTGACCCCTGCAGAGAGGAAAAAATTGAGTTTGCAGGTGCTAAACGAAGAACATAAGAAGTCTGTGATAAACGATTTTAAAAGGAGGTCACCTGTACTTGTCGTCACATAATTCTGCTAGATACTTGGCTTCATAAGGATGTATTTCTGCCAAACAGAACTAAAGTGCGTTATGACGTGAGCCCTATTATGCATGTATTCCTATGAGTCTCAGGGCTCATGTCTTAATACACATAGTTGCATTTGGCAGAAATACGTCCATTACAGGAAAATTTCATGGAAAAAATTGTATTTTCGTACTTAGGGCAATTATTGTTTTACGTTGTCGTATTAATGTAATTTAAAAATCAAACCTAATTTGAATTGAAATCGTCCCTTTGATCACTCATAATAGTCGACAATACTTATACCACTGCCATAGACCATCAATCCAGATATTTAAATCTGATGTTGGACAGTGAACAAGACGTTTTAAAGAATTACGGTTCAAAGAGAAATAGAAAAATAAGGTAAAAAATTCGGAAAAATTATCATAAAGAAATATTTTAATCACAATTAAATAACAATGTCTAAATGCGTTTACTGGTACGCTTATTTTCCTGCAGTGCGTTAAAGTCGCTGAGGTGATTTTCGATGCATGCCGTCTTGACGGTCTCCCATGTGGCTCAACATAATAGGCAAATATTTGAAGAGACAATCGGAGAAAGGCAATCAGAGTGCTTCTTACCATCTTTCGTTGATTAAAAATTTGTAGGTTTAAACGTATGATGAAGTATCCCGCTTACTGACCTTTCATTTAAAAGAAATTGCACGATGACGTCACGGTCATTGACCAACAATTATTAATAACGGATTCGATAGTGCTGCGAAATAAATTGGCCTAATCAAAAACTCGAGAGAAAAACGAGAATAATTATTCACAAAGTGCTGACACAGAGGGGTCAATCATAAATCTGCGCGCGACACGTCGATTTGACGCTAAGCTGTGACATTATGACACTGTCTTCCCACGCAAAGTAATATCCGATTCCGAATAACTGATTTTTTTTCTCAGAGTGACCCGGTAGCCCAGAAACTCTTTCCTGTCTTTTAACCCGGAATTGAAGTGACTGACCTGGCCTGAGAGCTGTCAGTCAAGACGGGTTTCCTTCTTCTTCTTTTCATGGGGACAATTTTTATGCTATACAACGGGACCGCATCTACGTTATGCATGTAAGTTAAAGCAATCTGAGGGTCAGAATTGCGTAATTGTCGGCTTCCAAGGGCAAAAAAAATGTCGTGTCAATCATGTCATTCTGACAAAGCTGGTGACAAAGAATTGAAAAAAACTTTTAAAGAGAATGTTCATTTTCACCGCATTATTTCAATTACAAAAATTGTCATTTCGTTGATATTTTGACTTATGAGGGGAAAATAGAAAAATAATCACACGTGGGTTACATCGAATTCTTTCTTGCAGTGACAACAGTAAAGTCTATGTGATAAAGCACACTCATAACCTCCCAATCAAGGTGACAATAAACGAGAAAAGAGGCTACAGTTGATGAAGGCAATTTTTTTGTCTATTCGGTTCAAATTAAAGCTTAAAAATTTTCTTTTTATTTTAAATAAAAATAATTGAAAATCATTGGCACTCGTGTGAGAAAAAAAAATCTGGATCCAAGAAGTGAAAATTGCAATAAATGCTTTTAAATCTGCATAAAATATATCATGGCAATCAAGTGTATCTTAATAGGATATATTAAGCTGTAGCACATGTAAAACCGATTTATTTCTGAAACTTACATCAAAATTTCATTAGATGACGTATCTCACGTCTTACGCCCGAGTGCTAAAGTTCAAATTAAAATGAAAGTTTCTAGTAGCGATCGCTAATCAGTTTCCTTGCACAAATGCACACTCTGTTTTTAGAGTTAAAATGTCCGTGCTTACGATATATTTTTTTCTTTTTTTTAAAAAAAATATACGAGACAGGAATTGAAATACTTGCAAATTTCTAATACTCTTAGATTATCTTAACGCCTGGATTATGTCTATGAGCTATTGACAATGACGAGAAATTGACGCGGAGACTTTAACGCGCTGTTAGGAAGATTGTCGCGCGGTCGATGATCCTCGCACACTTCCGGCTGCTCTCAGCTCGTTTTATAACCCGGTATTATTAATTTTCCGCGATTATTCTCGCACTTGTCACTCGCTAAGTCACTCGGCATGAAAGAGCTCATTATTCGGGCAGGACCGGCGTTCTAAACGATGCGTCTATTCGGCCCGTTCGGCATAGTGAATAGTGACAGCGCGCGGAACGAAAGATATGGAGCGATCATCGCTCCAGCGATGTATTACGTAAGCGCCGTCAAAGGTGCCGGTAATTTTTCACTACTCGAATTTTAAGGGATTAAAAGAACCCCGCACATAACAGGGGGCTCAGTGGCTCTCAGTAGATTTTGATGGACCTTTAATAGATTAAAATAAAGTTCATCATCAGCATAGAGCCAAAAAATTAGCTCAT
The DNA here is from genome assembly GCF_918797505.1 of Bemisia tabaci. NCBI lineage: Eukaryota > Metazoa > Arthropoda > Insecta > Hemiptera > Aleyrodidae > Bemisia > Bemisia tabaci. The sequence continues at coordinate 19,647,946 of NC_092796.1, forward strand.
TCTAATGAGTAGAAGCCGAAATATTTGCGATTAAACACGGGACATTCTCTGTACAGCGAATGACCTAACCTAACCTAACCTAACTAATCATAACCTAACATAACCTAACCTAACCTAACCGAACTTCACCGAAATTAGCCATAATGTTCATGTGCAGAAGGGCAGAACACCAAGTGTTTCCCCTCAGTGTTATGTGTCATTTAAAGCATTCATATCAAAGTTTCAACCGAACGTAAATTTTTCAACACTACAATTTGGAGGCCTTTTTTCTGCATGCACTGGTAAAAATTTTGGCATTTTCGAAGTGAATTTGTCTCCTAATCCGCCCCCAAAAACCCGAGTAATAGAGTAAAATCCGGTCCGTAGGCACGAAATTCATTCCGGAAAAAGAGTGAATTCCACTCTGCAATAATATCACGGCGAGTTTCCTTTATTAATTTTTTTTTTTTTTTTTTGGGGGGGGGGGGGCGGCTTCAAGGTTAAATTAACTCCAGATTTGACTCCAAGGTCTCTAACAGTATGTAATTTTCCCATATTGAAAAAATATTAACGGGCTTTAGAGACATATCGTCAGTTCCGGGCTCAGGGGCCGAAAGTTCCAGGTGCTGGAGACAAAGCTTTGACTGCTGCGGGTACGTGCTACTGCTACACCCGGAACTTTCGGTGATCGCTGAGCCCGAAACGCGAACAGTATGTCTATATATTCCGAGAGTACGGCTTCCACAGCCGGAGCTTTTTTTTTTCAGTGCCTATAATAGTCATAATTTTCTCAGCGCACTGAGAATTCTAAAAATCTGGCGGCAGAGTAGGGCAATATTACGTGCTGCACTTCCTCGTTACGATGTTGGGGACGGATGGATTCTCACACTAAAACGCTGGCTGCTGTGGCTGAGCCTGTGCGTGCGCGGCCGGGCGCGGCGTGGCGTCCGAGCGGCAGCAATAATTTTGATAGCCCCTTGTTATGAAAATGAGTTATCAGTGCCATCTTTATTCCTTACCGCACTCACGGGAGAGCGAGCAAAAGCAGCCGAGCTTCAGGAACTCCTGTTTTTCTGTCCCTCGCTCATCAGTTTCGCTTCCGAATGCATTGTTGCCGATTCTACTGTAATTGAATGGAATGGATCGAAAGCGTTAAACTCATTTGGTCCATTGAAAAAAAGTTACGGGCTGTATATATAGACATACCGTAAGTTCTGGGTGCTGATGCCGTAGCTTCAGCTGCCTCGGGTGCTCCGCCTGGAATTTTCAGCTTCTGAACCCGGAACGTGGACGGTATGTCTATATAGCTCGTAATTACGGCTTTCACGGCCGGAGTTTTTTTTTTTTTTTTTTTTTTTTTTTTTCAGTGTCGAAATAAAAATGTTTGTTCTCATTGAGTGAAGGCTTTATAATATTATTAAAGTTTTCGTTTCGTTTTAAGATGTGTCGGTTTCAGCGAAGTGATAGTTCAAATTCTCGTATACCAATATTTGATGAAATGGTTAACATTTTTTAAATTTGGTGAAATTTTACAGCGTTTCCATCTAAAGTAGGGATGTTTAAGTATACTATCAGCGTGAATTAACAGAACAATTATACAAAATACGGTGCCGTCAGCAAATCAAGCAATTTCACGTTAAACAGATGTATTTTCCCGTGCAGCTTCTCCGTCTACTTCAAGTTACCTCAGTCACCATCAGCATTATTCTCATTTTTTGCGCCAAGAAAAAAGAAAGAAAAAAACCATAGTTATTTGACTTTTCATTATTCCATAGTAATAAAAATTAGTAAATTCTATGATTAAAGATCACAGGCTGAAATTACTTCTTTTCATACCTACTATTGTGGCTAAAGGTTTTTAAAATATTTACAAATTAGAATTTTTCAGGGCTCTGAGTCATTTTGAAAAATTATCCAAAAGGCACATCAACGTCACAAGCAATAACAACATTCATCGTATAGTACATCCGTATGATCACAACCAAAACAGCCTACTCTATGTTGAATATATCATCTAAAATGTGAGAAAATTGGCAACAGCGGATGCATTTACGCGCGTGCGAGCTCAGCTTTCACTCTCGCGTTAACCGGATATTTACGTTTTTTTTTAAGTTACTTGTTTTTGACTTATCGCCAGGTATTAGCGGCGAGGCCTTGAATAATGAAGCCGCAGAAGATGTTAATAGACGGGTGAGCAGAAAATTGTAACGGCACGGTCCCCCTTTACGGACGAATCGGCTTCCTCTCCGCGTTGACTCTCTGCTGGAGAATTTTTGCGATGATATAATCGGTAATTATGCCTCGTATAAGTGAAATTTAGAAATCTTCTTGATCTAAGTAATAACGCATGATTCAAGACTGATAACTGGGAGGTAATTGCGCTTAGTAATCGGATCGCATTGCCGGGAAAAGGTTTGAGCGAGATGAAACTTCTCAGCATGGTGTGACAATAATGTGCAAAATTGTTTAATTCGAACATTTTAATGGAACGTATTAATGGAGTGCTCTGGTTGAGATTTTGTAGGACAATTTGTTTGTTATTTTCAATTTTGTGTTTTTTTTTCAGCTGATTTTGGATTTTGTAAGGAATCCTTCTATAAAATAGCGACGATAAAAGTTTAAAGAGTTTTTATCTTGAATGGAAATCCCTTAAAAATACATATCAAGGTTGACCTATGCCATGCAAAAACTCTAATTTTTGTAATAATTTCAATCTCTTTTATCAATTTTTGGAGTCTATTTTTTCCTTTGACAGATTTTGGAGGATAAAAAGCTGCTGCTAGATAAAATAATAAAAAAGAGAACAAGGAGGTGTCTAGATATGAGTTATAGACTTCTATATATTACACTGTTGAATATCATAGTATTCTGTTCACACATTAAAGAAAAGATTGTACCAGTTTTTATTTTGCTCTCGAGTTTTTGACCATGTTCCAATTTTGGCTCCAACTCTACTCAGAAAGTGATGAACGGCATTTCATCCTCTTTTGGCCTGTTAAAGGAAATTTTTGATAAATGACTGTTATTTGCTTTTTTGCTGTTATTTGTTTTTTTTTTTTTGCCCTTCTCTCCCAAAAAAAGTTCGTAAAAAGTGCTGCTTTTAAGGGAGGATGAGAAAGAAGATGTATTGATGTACCTATTTATTTTTGGGAAAAATAAGTCAATCTTTGCCGGAGTAAAATTTCATGAATTTGTAAGGAAAAAAAGTATCACAATCCCAACTATACTTATGGCTAATTTTGGCGCCATATATAAGAATAGTTGCACCAGTCAGAAGTACATTTAAGTCCGCCGAAAGAATGGTTAGATTAACTATACCTCTGGCTAGTCCAACTACTCTTATATCTGGCGCCAAAATCAGCCAGGAGTATTTGTGATCGCGATACTTTTTTTTTCAGTGAATTCTTTCTACATCTCTGGCATGGTTTAAGTTTCACGGAAGATTCAGCGCGGTCGACGAAGCGAGGGCGTGCATTCCTGTGCAGTTTCGTCACGACGGCGGAGCTTAAAGCTGGAGCCGGATTTGGAGAAAAGAAAGCAAGTCAATCAGAGTCACGGAGCATGGGGTCGCGGGGGAGAAAGCAATTGTTATGCTGATCACGTGTGCTTTGTGCGGGGACGGGAGTCATTTCGGGGGGACAAGGTAGCCGCGCACCGCTCCCTCCTCGGCGTGTCTCCTCCAGCCCGGATGACCTATCCACCGGGGTCTCTCATTGTCGGATTCCGAGCTCAGAAAAAAGTTCGCTCCACGAAAGATGTTGAGCGAATTTTATGTCCAGGTACGAAATTCACTTTCACACCTGGACTTTGAGATGTGGACAGGGCTGTTGCGAGAGTAAATTGTCAACCAGGCAAATGACGAATTTTGGTGCCCCCTTTACCGGTCGATGAATGGGAAAGTAGGGTGGATGGAGGGACATTCTTCTACAGCCCAATTGAGGAATGGAATCAGTGAGGCTGAAAACACACCAACTTGGTAACTCAAAAATGCTCAATTTTCATCAAAGAGAGTAACTTTTCATAAAGATAATATTGAAGTTAACGCATCTGTTCCAACTTGGACCTTTAAAATATCCTTCGGTACTTATCTTTCGGCACCAAAAATCTTTCTCTTGCACTAACTTCTTCAACTACTGAGCAGTTTCCGTGTGTCTTGATTATTTTCATTTTTTCGAGTTGGTGTGTTTTGTGTATCTTCGACTTGTTGTCTGCATTCGTGCTATTGTGTCTCTCGCTCTCTTATAAACATTTTAGTGAAAGGCTCATACGGCGTTCTTCCTTGGCACGGCAGAACGGACTGACATGCAAAATTTCATGACGTATATTCCATGAAATTTTGTTAAGACCTGTTATAATAAGTGCACAAGGTCAAGAGATGCATGGCAAAAGTGAAAGTTCAATTTTGAACATTTAAAAAAGGGAGGAAACAAAAAGAATAATAATTACCGGTCAAATGTTTTGAAAAATTCGAAGAATATCATTTAGATATCAATTATCGAAGATGACCGACATCAAAATACGGAGACAAATCCGTTTATCGCTACAGTTACAAAGGGCCCCGTAACAATCTTCGCATGGCGACACCACTATCGGTTATTGTTACATAAAAGAGCGACGACCCACGCGCATGCGCGAAACAAACGCACGCGCATGCGTGCAACGATCACGGCATCACGAAACCCAGTCTAAGGCCCGATCTGTAATGAGATGTCACCCATTTCCCAAACGGGCGGATCGGCGCCAAACTGTGCACGAATTCCAAAGTTCTATTTGCTGACGTCTTGAAAGGGAAGGAATTTCGTTTGCGACGAGGTAATTATAAAAGATAGTGTCACGTACGTCACGGTGGATAATGGGACGTCAACGTTGCCGAAATGGGATTTTTTTATTCAGCCATAGTACAAAGAGGCGTCATGATGAAATTGAGGCACCGAGGATCAAAGCTTGCGATCTCCAATTTTCTCGAAAATTGGGTTACAATGTATTTTCACTATCAACGGGCTAAGGTCTTTCAGAATAGCATGATTTTCAGAATCTAAGCCAGTAGAGACATGTATTTAAAGGATCGAAATTCTGGTATGATCCTGAGTAGGGGCAGGAACTTTTCTTGAGGTTTTCCAGCATTGATATCAGTTGCAGATTGGATATTTTGTTCCTTAATGTTACGGCAATGATCTCTCTCAATGTTTTGAACCCTTAAACTTAAGTCGCAATTTCAAAATGCATCTTATGACCACTCTTCATTGGTTCTCTTATGCCCATAGAAATATTGAAAATAGTATCCTGAGACAAATTTAAGTCAGGGAAGTTTTAAGATTTATATATAAGTTTTGACCTCAGAACTGTTTAAAACAACATTTACGTCGTATTAGTCTTTTTTTTTTTTTTTTTTTTTTTTATCTTGCTACTCGTGAGGTTTACTTGCTTCTGTTTTTAATGTACACATGAATATTCTAGGCTGAAACATACCTCAGGGACACAGCATTTACGCTTACTGATTGATGGATTCGATGCTTACCTGAAACACAAATTCAAAAGTTTCATTTAAAAACAAAGAAAAAACCTCCTTTATGTTACCTGTCGATTACTATTTTTAGACATGCTAAAACATTAAAGTACAAATATTCCAATCATGCACAAGTCGCTTAACTTATGTGCCTGAAAAAGCTGATCAAGGCATCGAAATTGTCCTTTGGTAGATAAGTTCTATTCCTATTAAATAAAACATTAGTTAAAAAAAAAAAAAAAAAAAGTTCCAGTGTTTCGAAAATTCTACCGAGGGATACAATTTTTCAATGGTGTTGATAAAAAACACAATTCGCCGCAGAACCTGTCCTCATTAATTGAGGTTAATTTTTTCCACGGCGAAGGTGAACGATTTTCTTAATTGGATCAATAATAGAATATCTCAAGCTGAGACGGTTGTTCGTGGCTCAGCCAGAAACAATATCAGGTGATCAGGTAATCGGAATGATCATGCTTTAATAATATTTAAGACTTTCCTCCACGTGCTAGGAGTTTTTCTTAAATAATGCCGGTTAAATATTTTAACGACCGAAAGGAAAATTTGAACGTTGAGTAATGTCAGTCTCCAAAAACCGTATCTGAAGAAAGAAATATCCGAGAATCAAGTTCAAAGTAGCTAAAATCGAGATGGCACGTGTGTTACAAAGAGGAAGAGTACGTGAGGAGGAGTTAGGGTGTGTTTTTGAGTGTTACAAGTATGAGGAGGAATTGATGATAGGAGGTGAATTTCAGAAAATCAATGCCTCGGTAAAGTCAGTTTCTCCTCATTGGCCAGTGAAATTTTTTACAATTTTTTTTAGTATTCTCTGTAATTATTCATTTTCTTTCCTTTGAACAATACTGCTGTCTCAAACTTCAATCTTGAATTTTGGCTCAGGTCAAAATTGCGCCGAAGAATGCAGCTGGTCCGACGACAAGTGCACTGACGCGACGTTTCTTAACACAAAAATACACACTAAAAACGTATGTATGAGGTATTCTGTTAAGTCGCAACTGGACAAAACAAGCACGGACGACCCGTTAGAAAAAGACAAGACGGGACCAACTTTCAAACGACGAACTTGTGATTGTTCCAAGTTCGAGCGGGAAGTGAAAGCGAAAACAATTACCCTCCCCGGTCAGTTTACAAATGGAAATCGTTTACGTTACAAATAATGAGCCGTGCCGAAAGTAAACACGTGTCTACCAGCTTCGAGTCCCTAATGATTTTCTAGCACTCGTGGACGGGGAACGAGGAATTCTGGAGGCCGATTTCCATACCGTGAGAAAACCGCGGACTGACCAGGAGCTTAGGTAAATGGTAATTAGGGAATGCGTCTGCTGGTAAACGGATTCTGTTCGTAGCTCCCCGGTGGTTTTCATAGTGTTAGCGCGGTCAACCTTGGTAACTGCGTGTCAGAAGTCTATGGTGTACACTGGAAAAAAAGTCGCTTGGATCTAGAGTCCAGACTCTTAATAACATCGACAAGAAAAAATACTCTTGATTCAATACGATTTTTTCTTGAATCGAGGAGTCGAGCCTCTTGATCTAGGCGGATTTCCTTTTGATTCAAGCAAAAAGTCCGATTGAATCAAGAGTATTTTTTCTTATCAATGTTTTTAAGAGTCTGGACTCTAGATCCAAGCGACTTTTCTTTTCAGTGAATGAGACGGTTGCGCTGAACATAGAATCGGCTTTTGATGGTTGAGTCAGTCATGGTTAAGGTTTTTTGTGTGCAATTTTTATTGAGAACGTTGAATTTAGTAAGGAAATTATTTTGCGATAGTGAGATGGCTATTATTGGTTACTTGCGGAGAAACAGCATAGTCAATTTACGGAGAAATTCCAAGGGCAAAGAGAGACATTCTTTCCACCTCAAATTCCAAGGCGCGAAACATTTCAAAACGTTATGTCTCACTTTTCTCCTAAACAGGGTTAACACTATTAAGTTAGGTATAGGGCTTAAGTGTACCTACAATTTTTGATATGTCCATCCTGTATTAATTAAACTTGTATCCGTTGCTTCGGAAAGTAAATACATATGCCATGCCGCTTTCTTAACTGACATGATCGAACTTCAACAAATGAATGCTTTCATCTTATTTTGTCGCGAAAGTGCTACTTTTTTTTTCTCCATAAAGTTCCATTAAGAATCAATTTTGAATCACTCGAAGTACTTCACAAACATCCAGACTTCATTTTCGGTAACGTTCACCTCATATATCGCGTCGTTTTCTTAACTGATATGATCGAACTCCGCCAAATGAACGCTTTCGCCTTACTTTATTGCAAAACGTCTGCATTTTTTTTTCTTGCCTCCAACCAGCTCCATTAAGAATCAATTTTGATATCACTCGCAGTATATCACTAACATCCAGGCTTCATTTTCGGTAACGCCCACCTCTAAAACTCTTATCCCATTCCCAGCGGACGGAATATTGATGGGCCTTTAAACATACCTCCCGACGGATTTGCTGCAAATGTGATGACGAGCATGATAGCTTGAAATCGTGTGAGTGAATTTCCTCTCGCGTCGTATTTTCGCTTTGAATTTAAATAATCCACTTAAAAATTTCGAACAAACAATGGGTCATTTTGTGTCCGCTTAGACCGTTGAACTTTTGGACGCGCCCGATCCTTGCGGGCTCAAGAGATTTGGAGTCGAAACTATTAAGAAACCGCACCTTGATTCATTGTCCGAGGCCGCGAGGCGTGTACTCCGAGCCACTATCCCATAAATCCCTCATAGCTATCCTTCATTATCCGCTGGAATTTTCTTGTTGCCTCACAGCCCAGACACAAAATATTTTACACATTTGGGACGAGATTTCATACCACGAAATGGACCGCATTTAGCAGAAAGGAATCAAACCACATCAGCTATTGCCTAATTTTACTGGGTGATTTTATTTTTCACAAGACAAAGTTTGTGCGGATTCCTTTGCAAATTTTGAGGCATTTCGACGGTGAAACTACCAGACCATGTAACTCGATTTGCGACGTTATAGACTTCCTGTCATGCTTTATTTGTTAATTGAAAAACTAGCGTCAATTTTTCAAAACTTCTGTGTTTTTTCCTCTCTATGCGAGGAAAATTCTGTGAAAGTTTCAAGGAATGATACTGATTTGTTCTCCTTCAAAACGATAAAATGAGAACGGAGATTTTCAAATACACCAAACGAGATATGTGGTCTGGTATGGGATACTCGCCTGACACGTGCTTTTGGAGTTATTTGAAAGGTTTTTCCGATGAAATAATATGTACCTACGAATACCTTCAGTAGCAGGGACAGTAAAATGTATGACTTTAAAATAATTTTGAAATTATTTTCTTAAAATCCAGATATAATCAAATTATTGATTGACTATTGAATATCAGTCTCAAAAAAGGTATAGATCCTCCTTAAGCCATAGTCGATTTATCTCGATCCGCGAATGAATTATAAAGTGTTATTATCACCGTACATGACGACAGACTCGGTGGTTCTTAGATTGTGCTCTCTAAAATCCAACGTTGACCAATCAACAAATTGTCTCTGGTCTGTGTGACACTTTTCTTTGCCGTCAATTCCTAGCTGAATGCGTTCCAAGCAATCACACAACAAACACCGAGCTAGTTCTAACACACGCGACACTCGTTTTCCTGTTTTCACCGCGAGTAAAGAGACATGCACGTATTTGTAGTAATAGCCATAGCGGCTTAACTTATCCTACATATTTGTGAGCCAGACATCTCAGGATTGGAGACTTGGCTGTCCAAATCTATCGACAAGGAAAGAAAATCACGAAAATTGTTCAGTTCAATGTTCACGAGGAGTTATATTTAGACCGCGTTTTTAGCAGAAAGGAGGCAAAACCGCGTCCGATTTTTTTACATGAATACGGGTGTGTGGATTCTTGTACAAATTTCAGTGAATTTTCTGCATATAATACGAAGCAAATCGACGATGAAACTATATGTCGAAATATGACACGATTTTAGAAGCCATTCTCACATGCTTTTGGTGTTATTTCATTGTGATTATCGATTAATTAAACTTATGTACGAATACTTGACGCACCCGACGTGAAATGACTTTTAAAAAGTCTAAAGAAAAATGTCCTAAAATCCAGAAATTATATAGGTCAAGTTTAGTATCGAGTGATTTTCGATGGGAATGCATTGGTTCCAAAATCGTATTTTTCTACCAGCGGGCTGCTTATTAAAATGTATAGACACAGCGATAGACAACGAGGACCTAGGGTGTATCGAGCGATGTTATTGGCTGAAATGGGTGGCTCCTACAGACTAAGGGAGAAAATGATGAACTAATTTTAGGGTCTCTCGTGGGTTGCTGTTATCTACCTCCTATGTCCAATGCAACCACCCGCTGCCACGCTTCCAAGACTTTATGTCCACCTACCTTTCGTCCATTAAATAAATGTCCACCGCTATTTATGTCCACTAAACGTTAAGTCCAGTCTTTATTAAGTCCACATGATTTAATGTTCAACCATGAATATGTTCAAAATTGTCCAAATTGTGGACATAACATGTCCACAATTTTTTTCTTCTCGTTTAAATGACAGGAGCCACCTCAAAAATAAATGCATACTACTACTACCTTCATTCTTAAAAACATTTCATTCAAGAATTAAGTCATGAAAGAGAACAGACTCTAAGAGCAGATAAAAACTTATGTTCATGTGTACACTGTACGGACATGATGAGATGAAAACCAAAGCGGGAGCCTATGAAACGCTCCAATGCCAACTTAAACATTTTTCAGTAACAGATGCAGTCAAAATTGAAAGTCCTCTTTAACTAGTTATTTCGTGCGCCTTCAATCTTGTAGGATACTGTGCAACGCCTCTAACACGAAATAGTTGCTTAAAGCGTTGCGGCGCGGCAGGCTATCAGCGTGACACGCGCATAGGCGCCTACAAACCTAACGGGATACTTCACGCATTGCGCAACGCGTGAAGTATCCCGTTAGGTTTGTAGGCGCCAGTGCGCGTTCTGCGCTGCTAACACGCCGCTCCGCTCTGTGTTAGGCTCTAATATTTAAACTCGCGGAGTCAGCGTTTTTCAACTCATGATTTTGAAATATGTGCACTCTCTGCATTGATTATTCCCTTTTAAACTGATGAAAAAGAAATATGTACTACTGGAAAATATAATGTGTTTTTTGTAAATATAATAGTGGGCCCGTGTCAAATTTAATGATTTCAAAAGCATTCAAATTTATTCTTTTATGTTTTGGGCTTTTACTGTGCTGCAGCGTGGTGTAAGCGCAACCAAACGCTCAAAATTGGACGTATTTGACTCAAGGAGGTCGACGTATAAATAAGTTATAAATACAAAAAATTGCGTGCGTCTTGGTTTTTTTACTCTTTCATTAATTTTTGTATAGTTTCTTCCATCACAACTACGGCTCATTGAGATTCATATCGATGCCATTGCTTGGAAAAGGTTTTACAAATATTTACCACGTTTTAAAAATGTAAAATGTTTTTAAAATGAATTAATCAATTTCATTAAAAAAAAAGAATGCACATTTAAGGCATATTTTATACCGGAAATTTCAAGGATAGAAATGAAACCAAGTATTTACCAAAAACAATTTGAAAAGATGAATCAAAAGAAAAAATTAACATTTCATTTAAAATATAAGTTACGATAACAACACCTCATTGTCTCTTAATGTTCTCCTTTCGATATTGTCAATATAATTTTACACACGGACTAAAATATGACGCTTGAATTTGATTTTAGTGGACTTTACATTTGTGGACTTAAGTTAGTGGACGTTTAAGTAATTGACTTAACAATAGTGTGGGCTTTAGAACTATGGACGTAAAAATTGTGGACGAAAAGTCTGTGGACGTAAAAAAGTGAACATAAAGTCCGTGTACCGCTGCCACCTATGGAATCTCTCCATATCCATTTTGTCTTCTTTGTCTATAGCTTTGTCTAGCAATTTCAATGATCGGCCCGCAGTTCCAAAAACTAAATTTAAGGCACCGTAAACCCTCTCGGATTCGTGTGAACTATGGACCAAAGTTACGAGAAAAGCACTGGGTAAAGCTTCGGTGGCCCAGGGTGATTTACAAGGAATCGGGACGCGAACACCACGCCGCACAGTGGATCGAGTCAATAGAAAAAGTCGGACAAAATTTGAAAACTTCAAAAGTTTTTATTTTCGAAAATATAAAACAAAAAAGTTCAAGAGTGGCCCTACTTAGTTTTTTGTGAAATTTTCTTACAGGCGACACCCCTCAAAATTGAATTTGTGACTATGTAAATATCAAAATTTAAAATTTTACACGGGGAAAAAACACATTGGATCTAGAGTCCAGACTCTTAAAAACATACTCTTGAAGAAACTTGAGAAAAAATACTCTTCATTCAATCGAATTTTTGCTTAAATCAAGAACCAAGCCTCTTAATTTGAGCGGATTTCCTTTTGATTTAAGCAAAACTCTGATTGAATCAAGATCATTTTTTCTTGTCAATGTTTTCAAGAGTCTGGACTCTAGATCCAATTTGTTTTTTTTCCAGTGTAGCCAAAAAAATCATGTCCGAACTCTTCTATTCGCTCGGTCCTCTGTGTGCCGGAGGCCGCGGGCCAAGCCAGTGCAACTTTCCTTAAAGGTTGCGCCGGCGCAGACCTGTCTAACCGTGGCGGACAGGCACTTATCCGTCTGTACCCGCGCGGCCGTTAAGTGACATAACTGCCACCGGGTCAACTGCTCACTCCATCAATCCACCCGCGATCCCAATGAAACTTGATGGATGATCCATAGAATTTTAGCGCAACTCTCTGCTTGCCTCTAGAATGACAGCGGCCGCTGAGATTGGATAAAATGGGTTAATTTTGCTATTTTTTTTCCTTCTTTACTTTCATGTTCGCGCGGGGCTAAAACCTCTTAAAGAGCGCACCGAGGATTACAGTGCCACACTATCAATCAAGTATTTATAGTTCATCTGATAAACCTCAAACCAGAAATCACATAAGCCATAAACAACTTAATACATCTGACTGGACAAGAGACTTAAAGATTCTATAATTGAGGGGCTTGAGGGACAAGGCGCATAAGTGCAGTTTTTGAGAAAATTGAGATTTTCATGATTTTAAGAGAGCCTGGTCTCAATGCATATCCTATGAAAAACTCGCTCCTAAATTCCATTTTTTAAGCATCAAAAAGACAGTTTGAACTCTCTTTCCGCTAGAAGGATCCATGCAATTTCGAAACTTCAAACACGTATACCTCGAAATAGTAAAAACTGCACTTATGCGCCTTGTCGATCAAGCCCCTCAATCTAAATATACGTCCAATAGCTTAAACTTAGCGCACAATCTTAGGCGTAACACTGTTTTCTTTAGAAAATGAAGCCATGATGTGTTATTACTCATCACATTATATTGCCTCTATCTATGGCCTCAATCAAGACATTATAATACGGAGCTACTGATTTGGCTCATTTTGGAAAGAAAATAAGACAGTAGCTTCCTGATTTAGATTCGTGATTTTCAAGATGAGCCAAAGATGATAGTTCCTGCTTGCAAATTGTAGTCCCCTCAAATGAAAATTGAGTAAATAAGTTAAATAAGTATTTTAGTACATAAGTTAAGGGGCTTGGAAGACGAGGCGTATAAGTGCAGTTTTAGCTATTTCAAGAAATACGTGTTTAAAGTTTCGAAATTACATGAAGCCTTGTAGCAGAGAGGAAGTTTGAACTCACTTTTTGACGCTAAGTTGGAATCTAGTGAATTTCTCACAGAAGATACTTTCAAAATAGTTTTAGTTGTTGTCCATGCATACCTCAATTTTTTCAAAAACTGCACTTAAGCGCCTTGTCATCCAAGCCCCTCAGTTAGTTTCTTAGTTAGTCCAGAAGTTCAATTTTGCACTTTTGGTCAGACGTATCGATTAACACGTAAAACCTCAAGTGTGTCGTGTTGGCCAGTCATTGTCACCACCGATTACATTATTTCATTGTACTCGTGGGACCATTGGTTCTGATTTAATAAAGAAACGGCAACATTGCGTGATAGTATCCTCGTTCCCGATCACGATTCGTTGCAACGTGACGGGATCTTGCATAATAAGCAAAAGCATGTATTCGACAATTAATAAAAACACTCACCAAAAAGCACGACCGAGTACGGCTCCCAGCTTCACGTCCTCTGCGATTCGGCAAGGAGCACCCGAAAAGGATCGGTGTTACGTTTTACTCAAACTTGAGAATCGACGAGGCGAGTTATAAGTGACGTCATCGAGCGAGAATCGGAAGTCGCGCTTTTGGGTCAAAATCAGTATTTGGTGGATGCAAACGCATGCTGTGAGTTATCAAACCACAGAATGAGTTCGCTGAGTGTTTTCTTTTGAGGATTGCAACTATGTCTACAGATTTCAAATAATGAATTAAGTTCATTCGTGGCGTTGTCTATTAAAATAGAGACTTGTTTTGAAGATATAATGTAAGATTGATTAGGCTTAATTTCTTTTTAAGGTGGAGCGTAATGATCGTCGGTTTTAATGATGATAAAACGTGTCATGAGTCATTGAAAGAAGAGACGCGGCTTACGGAGACTTAAACACCAGATAAAGAAAGTCAACCAACTCTTATTTGACACATAGGATTAAGTTCCGTGTCCGCTGAGCACGTGAATGCAATCTTTTGTTTCACGAATCTGTCAAGCAAACATTGGGATTCCATTCCTGCGACGTTTTTGAGGGTTTAACTTCCCGTCAAAGATGAGAAAAACACTTCTTATGAATACACGGTAAACAGGAATCTCCCAAATTTTACGCAAAGAACAAGAGCCTAATCGGACAAGAGATGTACATAAAATGAAAACTGATAATAAGAAACAAGATAGTATGTATCTGTATTTATCTGAGTTGTGACTAGATATTTTAAGGCTGGAATTGTTGGTTGATGATTTGGTCGAATCTGGATTTTTTGCAGATTTACCAACACCATTTTGGAAGCTAGGAGGAATGATTCCTGATAAATAGTCAACTTTTTTGGACACTTTGGTCAATTTTAGCGTTTATTTGAAGATTTTTCAAAGTACCCTCTATCCTGTAGGTGCATTTAACTGTAATAAATCACATGTAAAGATAGCTTGTTCATTTCACACGCTATCTGTTAGTTTCAATTCCAGTTTACTTCATAGAACATTTGTTTATACAATCTTGAAACGTTTAGTTTCACCAGTTTGACATTACTTTAATGCTTTCTAATTATAAAAATATCTCATTTTTTAATCCTGATACATCATTTTATGGCCTTCAAAGAAAATTTAAGGCATGACTCATTTGATGTAATGACCAACAGCAAGTAAATCTTAGTTTCAATCCATTGAATATTTTATTAATTCACAAAAAGATACAAATAATGAGGTATTTTTAATTATCAACCATCAAATTATCTAATACGATGATGATGAAACTAAAGTGTGAGTATAAGTTCAACGATCTGCTACTCGAGAAATGTCTTCGTGAAGTCTCGATGAAATGCACTTTTCAGGGAGAGTACACGCCTCGCCTCTCATTCCGGAGTACTTAAATGCTGAGCTTTCATTTTTAATGACGTACGGATTTCTCATTCTGCGAGGATTGTTAAATTCAGACTTGCGTCCAAAACTAAAGGACGAGATGACGCGGCGGCAAAGTTTCTTACGCACCAGCCGAGAGCTCTGAGAATTATCCACAAATTTCGTCACTTTCACATGTGAAAGCGCACGCACTCGCGTTCAAAGCATGAGCTAACGCGTGGTGCTTGCGTTGAGATAATAGGGATCGCGAGTTCTCATTAGCATAACCCTGCGCGTTCAGGGAAACCACCGCGCACCGCAAAACGCCATGCGGCTGGAGGATTTCTTTCTCAAATTAGTGCATTTATCACAACAAGCTTCGGCTGCATTTGATAGTGATGATTGACAATTAAAATTGGTGATTAAAAATGGACGAGAGAATTTCTGTAGTTAAAAGTCACAGAAATGTAGAATTAAACTTTTTGAAAAAAATTGAATTATCTGCATTCTCAACGCACAATAGGTAGGTAATACCTATAGATTATCCTATCAATGGTTCAGTTGCGCTAGTTACTGCAGCGTGTTTTCGTGTACTATTAATTTAGATTAGCTAAAAATAATAAGATCTATCCAAGCAACAACATTCTGCGTTCAAAATTAACCGAGATATCGCACGTTGAAAAACTCGATTTTTGCCGTCATCCACCGTGGTAGTGACACTCTTGGTTTCTTCCACCTTGCTTTCATCAATCAGTAATAAACACATATGCACCAGTTGCTCGACTTACAACACGAATAAAACCAAGGGTGTCACTTCCGCGGTGCATGACGGCAAAAACCGAGTCTTTCAAAGTGTGATATTTCCGTTAATGTTGAACATACAAGGTTTCGGTTTGGGCAGATCTCAGTATTTTTAGCTCATCTACAAGAATCAAGCATCAAAACACAATTCGGTGGTCAGCGCAACTGACCCATTACCAGTGGCGTGGCGTGCTCTGCGATATATCGATCGTTATGCCATTTAAACCTATGGAAAAGGATCGATAAACAGGGTGTTCGCAGCGAACACCTTAATAATTGATTCTTTATCAGAGGTTTAAATGGCATAACAATCGATATAACGCAATTCACGCCACGCCACTGCCCATTGCGACGGAAGCTCCGGGCCAGGTTTAAAGGCGCCAAAGAATCGAATATACATCAAAAATATGAAACCACATAAACTATGTCCTTACATCAACGGGCCCACGATTTGACTATGTAAACTCTTCACCTCTCAGTCCTCCCTGGGCGTAAATATGATATTACGAATAAGAAAATGGAAATTTTGTCGTCACGCTGTCATGTTCTTTATTCAAAAATTATTTTAATTTATGTGTGCTTTGAAAACCATCCAGTCTGGTTCTTTTGTTGTTCATCTTATCCCCGCGCCCTAAGTTTCTGTGCTCTACAATTTTTAAAGAGTCCCTCGCTTCATGCTAAGTTCAGAACATTGTTGCCAATGTTTTGAAAACAAACGTTCAAGCATGCTCCCGCATTGACTATGACTATTTGTTTTTTTCCTTTTTGAAAGCATTAGAATCTGATCGTATTATGATTTACATAATGATTGCAATACTATTAATGCTCAGGTAGTATTTGCAGGGATTTGAGAAAAAAAATTTAGGAGAAGGACAGGGCTACTGAGATAAATGCACGTATCTGAGGAATGTGCAAAAGCGGACGGGCCAAAAGTTAAAGTATCATATGAACATAAACAGTTCGTGGTCAGAAAGGAACGGGTGAAGTTTGTATTCAAAAGCTCTCTTGAAGGAAAAACAAAGGAAGAAAAAAAATTGGACGAGTAAAATCACTCAATGATCAACTTTTGAACCAGATGATCTCATGCTATCGATATGACGACATGATCTGAGAGAAATATTTTGATACTACCTCAGTAAATGTTTGCAAGTAAGTATTTCAATTACCTCTCATTTCTCGAACTATTATGAAAATAAACTGTGCAGTGCCTCTCAAAAAAGATCGAAATAAGCACATAATGAGATTTATAAAAACTCTAATCTGCACACTAAAATTAATAATAGATAATTTGGCACTAAAAAGAAGCTGAAAAGCTTAGTCATGTGCAAATGCCTCGAATGATCAATGGCCTCCAGTTCTCGCCGTCGGATTTCAGTCTAGTAATTAAGACAAATCAACGCCTTTGCACAGTGCACACAAAAATACAAGTAAGTGGAACCGTAGCAAATATACTCAAAGTTCTTGTCGTGCTTCATAGCCTCAGATTTGAATAGAATCTCAAGAATATACAAATTCAAGTCATCGAACCTTATCAGGTACGATTTAATCTGACAATTTGTCAAATGACGAGCGGCAAATTCCAAGCTCCCAGAAATTCTAGGGCAATTACTTTTTGTGGCGTTTTCTTTTGTGCGGATGTGCCATACCGTTGTCGACTTAAATTGTCTGTCAAATTGATTTCAACGAAGAATTTTCGCACAATTTTGGCAAACCGATGGGTCCTACGTGCCCACCGAGCAGGCATCTTGTGAGCAAATATTTGTTCCCTGTTTGGCATCTTAATCTGCCCCACTAACTTTTTCGATCGAGGCACAGCCACGTTCCACCCACCAAACATCGAACGAGGGGGCACAAAAAATTCCGGGCCGATCGAGTTCGTTGCGCCAAAATGTAACACGACTTTGCTCCAGTGTCTTGGTCTCATGATTCGAGATTTCGTCATCTCTTCCTAAATTGTTCATACACGTGAATGATTTAAACGCTCTTGTTGCAAAAAATTAACTGCAATGAATAACACGCGGAAATATGGGCGAAACGGTTACTTGTAAATGCCCTCCATAATCATCATCGAAGAGCCAGATTTATTCAAAGCCTTTAACCAATTTATTACCTCCGATTTCCCATTTCAGAAAAAAATTATGAAAAATACTGCGAACTCAGCTTATTAAGTACTCTCAAATGAAGCAATACAAGTTTTGCGTCCAAATTCTCCATTGACTAGATTAAATTAACTGTGTCTGGCGCAATGCATGAAGTATTCCTACAGCCTTGTAGGCGCTCACATGCGTTTACACCGACCGCACGGTGTTTCGCGCGATTATTAAAAACTCATATGAGATCCAGATAAACCCATCTGCGGGCAGATTTTTGAAATTGATAGACAGAGCTATAGACAAAGAAGACAAAAGGGATATGGAGGGACCCTATTGGTGGAGGCGGGTGGGTGCAATAGACTTAGGAGGTAGATAAGAGACTAACCAACGGCAACCCACGAGCTGCAGTTAGTCCATAAATTACCCCTTTAGTCATTAAGAACCGCCTATTTCAACCAATAGCATCGCTCCATACTCCCTATGTATTTTTTGTCTATCACTTTGTCTATTAATTTCAACAATCAGCCTGCAGGCTTTGTATTAACTGTTTTTTAGCCTTGGTTACCCATTTTCTTGTATTTTTTAGAACTTTCAGACCGACTCGAATTTTTTTCCGAGTATTTGAAAGCCTAATTCCAAAAATTCTATATATTTGATATGCCTATACACAAGAACATTTTACAAGTGCCATGCAAGTGTCCGTGCCCTAATATTTCATAAAAAGCAGGGCGTATGGCCTTAGTCTGTGGTCAGGCGTAAGTTTCATGGAGCGATACTCCTTCCAAGCAGGACTTCCTCAAATTTCATCTACAAGTTGCCAACGATGGCTTCCTAACCTAACACCGCGATAGAAGCTGTTCTTGTTATTTGTATTGTATTGTATTTCAAGTGACTTTGAGAGGAGCGGCACACCTTGGTATCAAAACCGCGGAGGAATCACACCTCCAACGCATATCAAACGTTGCCATGTGCAGAAAAGTATCTGCATCTTTGCGAGGAATATTATTGGAAATGGTATAATTTTTTATGGGAGTGGCAAAATTGCAGATGTCCCGTGCGCAGAAACGCCCCGTGATGGCAATGAAGCTACGGTGTGAATTTTCTAGCGCGGTGCGTTTGATCGCTTAAGTGACCGACGCATTGGTACGAAATTGAACTGTGAACATAAATGCAGCTTCGCAGGAGATTGCTTTGTGCAATGTTTTTGGAAAAAAAGTTGTGAATAAGAACTAGTCCTCAATCCATCGTGTTCCTAACGGAGAAAAGCCTTTGGTGTTAAGGACTCAGCTTTAGTTCGTATAAAATGTCATAGTTCATATTCCAAAGTTTTCAACCAAGACAACCAAAGTTCTTGCTTATGCAAACCGAATTCCGGTTCATATGATAAAATTTTTCAATTAAATACATGAAATTGAGTATGCCTACCGAGAATTATCGGTAACTGAACGGTAGTTCAGCCCTTCGGACAGAAAATATAGGTTATCTCGATTAAAAACTTAGTGTTTCAAGTTAATGATGTAAGATTTTCTTTATTCTTTTTCTCCATGTAGCGTACTTCACAGTGCACGTAAAGCTTTTCAAATTAATAATTGGAATAAATCTCTGCCAGTTTGCTGGTTTGCTTTTAAAGAGTATATTTTTTTTAAAATCATAAGTTAGGGTTCGTTTTGTCATGTATATTTTGGTGACGGTCCCCAGCCTACCTTTTCCCACGAAGAGAAAAAATGTATAGTATTAATCTCCAGCACATGACGTCAGAATATAAATTTTGCATATAAATTACTTTTTCTCTGGGTAGTCAATAATTATATTTACGAGCTTTTAAATGGCGATACCCCGCAGCAGGCAATTTATTTCACTTGATTAAACAGCAAATATACGTAGTATATCTGATAACAGGAATAGCTCAAAGATGCACAATCTTAAAGAGACGAGATTGTAATGGACTTTCCTAGTTTCAATCATTTAAAACACATTCAGAGTAGCCTTTGGCCGTGATCTCACCTTGCATAAACACACTATTCACGACAATAGTCTGGCGGGAGATTCATCCCTTAAAAGGACTATTTTTATGATGGCTCTTTGCATTTTTTCAAGGGAGTCACAAGAAAAATACGGGAAAATCTGGCATAAAAGTGAGGTAATTACTTTTCAGAAGGAGGGAATTGGATATGACGTTGGCATTCGTACGCCGAACCTATTACACCCAGTTATTAAACACTTATTTGTCCGTTCGCTCGACGGTTCTCGTTACAGGCGGTGCCCATATACAGAGGGCGATCGCTCGCGGGGTAGGCGAGCGTAATACGCATGCGCAATGCCTCTGAACTTCCTCATGATTCTCGATTGCGACACTTGGCAGCGAATCTACGCCTATCTTTTCACGATCACTCTTACAAACGGAGATAAAATCTATCCCGAAAGCGGTCTTCACACGATCGAAACGAGACCTTCGAAATACGTAATCCCCGCGGTTTATAATCGTCGGTGGGTGAATGAAATACTCCGCTTTAGACTTTTTTGATGATCAAACTTCATGGCTTCTATCCTCCTAGGACCCGGTGATTTCACAATTTTTTCAGTGCCTCAGTCCTGAGTCCATTTTAACTATTCGTATTTTTATTTTTCACACCGTCAAAAATCACAAAAAGGTGACCTTTCTTTTTCAGTATAAAATAGAACATTTAGAGCTCGCCTTTAAGTCATTCGATGGCACTAGCGCAGCGCTCTGGCGACTCAAGTATAAAGGGACTCTAAGTAGAGCTTGGAATAAAGAGTCGATTTGCCACCGAGTCTCTAGCCCTACCTTGTCCTGGGGACGGAAAACGCTATCCACCAGCATATCCACTGATCATTTAGACTTGTTTTCAAAGAAATTTCAAAGAGTCAAAAGTCCGTAAAATTACGAACGATACATACTCACTGCACATCGCCCACTACGAATGCAGCGACCAAAAGTTCTAAATTCATAAAGCCGTTGCTTTGATCCTCGATTCTGGAACGATCGGAGTTACGGTTCCGAAATCCGGAGATAACCGCCTTTTCTATACAATGCTTATGTCATCAAAGTAATTTTTTAAAGCTTTAAGAGCAGCAGATTTCCTTTTAAGTGTTACATAGATGCCATACATTCTATAAATATATATATAAAGTCGCTTTACAACGCACTCTGGCGTTCTACGACACCCAAACGCCACATATGCCTGTCTTCCCAGAGGTTATCGGGCAACTGACAACGCAACATCTCTTTGTCAACGCCCTGCCGCCAACCCTTTACGGGACGTCCCCGTCGCCTCTTCCCAGGTGGTACCCAATCCAAAACTTGTTTGGGCAACCTCTCCTCCGACATTCTTTGCACATGTCCATACCAGCATAACTGCCTGGACATGACGTCGTGCACGATATCTTTCTCAACCTTCATCACCTGGCGAATTCTCTCATTACGGACACGGTCCCGTCTCGAAATGCCGGCAGATCGCCGCCAAAAATCCATTTCAGTTGCCCTCAACATTTCTTGCGTTCTTTTCGTCAAAGGCCACACTTCACTACCATAGAGCACGATACTTTTAACGATGGCGTCATATATCCGGTGCTTGTTTGCCTTGGAGATGCTCTGATCCCAGAGCACCCCGTTCAGCATCGCGATGGCTCTCCTGCCCTGAATGATCCTGTCCTTAATTGCTCTACATTCTATAAATAAATAACTAAAAAACATGCTGCTGATTGAGGAGGATTCACCTTGAGGTGGTTTGAATTACTATTCATGCTTGTGAGCGCACGTGAGTGAAAAACTTGCAGTAGAATCATTGACGTATTGTACACACTTTACCGAAAGCAGCACCGCACCAATAAAAATGCGAGGTGCGTTTCCGAAAGCTCGGCTTGCTTACTAATTCGATTCTTCGCATGCACATCTGTTTAGGTACAATTTAGAAATGCTGGCCACACGCAAATGGCGTCCATACAAGCGGGACAGAGGCCAAACGCCCAGGAATGCATTATAAGCTAGTGGAGAATGATGTTTACCACGACTATGAAACGAAATTGGGACCTAAATTTCAGACAGGTTCAACGTTCTAGGAACGTTGAACCTGTCTGAAATGCATGTGGCTTTAAAATATTTAGAGATAAAATTTGGATTCTGATTTATTACATTGAGATTGCTCCTTCCAGTTGCTTCCATTATTTTTGAAGACGTGCGTATCTTGATTTCCGCATGAGTCCCAGAATGCATGAATTCATGTCTAATACAGAGCTCATGTGGAAATTGAGATACGCCCTTACGTCACACGGTGGATCGAGTCAATTAAAAAGGTCGGACATAAAATTGTTGAGTAAAACTGCAAATTTTGATGTTTATCTAGTCACATTTTAAATTTAAAGGGGTTCCTAAAAGAAGATTCCACGAGAAAACCAATGAAATCAATTTTAGAACCTCAAAGTTTTGTATAAACGGAGTTAAAAGCGTTTGAAGTTTCTAAATTTTGTCCGACCTCTCCGATTGACTCGGTCCACTGTGCATCAGAAGGGTGACGATAAAAGCCGCTTTCACCGTGCTCAGCGCCACATAGCCTGGCTTTCGGGATGATAGGGAACTTTGACAGCTAGGCATTGCAATAATAATGTCTTTTGAATTTATTTTTGTCCAGGAAGCTCAATATCCACCCAGAAGTGATGTTTTGTTAATTTGTTATGGTTACAAATCTTCACAAATATTTTATTCCCACCTTGCGTTGCGCGGAGCACGTGGTTTTTTCCGCACACTGGAAAAAAAAAAAACACATTGAATTTAGAGTCCAGACTCTTGAAAACAAAAATAAGAAAAAGGACTCTTGATTCGATCAGATTTTTGCTTGGAAATCCGCTAAAATAAGAGGCTTGGTTCTTGATTTGAGCTTAAATCTAATTAAATCAAGAGTATTTTTTCTTGTCGATGTTTTTAAGAGTCTGGACTCTGGATCCAATGTGTTTTTTTTCCAGTGCACTTATCCTGCAAGGAAGAGGACTCCTGATTGCAGCACGCATGATTGCATGTGCACTCGGAATCGCAGTCTTCCTCTCACGACGACGAAACAGGACGGAAAAGAATGGAAGGATTGTGAAAGAGCGAGAGAAAGATACGCATCGGAGGGGAGGGGCGAGGGTCGGGGGTGCATCCATAACGAAATAACAGAGCGGGCGTTATTCATACTCACATAACGCGGTCCTGAATATCCGCGTCGATAGCATTGGCCAGGACAACGATTAGCATAACACTAATTTCGAGTTACGCCTCGAGACTCGAGCGGTTCTCATCGAAATATGCGTGAATGACCTAATTATAGTCTAAACGCGGCTCGGAGCTCACCAATTAGATCCACGACCCCTACCCCTCCGATCCGCGGTTGATGAGCGATCTTGAGATGCGATCTCACCGTCTCCTCGGCGGACGCAGTTGTCAGTGACGCCGATTTCCCTTGTCTATCGATGCTGCAACCAGGAAAAAGTGTGCACCAGTCCCCCAAGTATCTGACCCTACGTGGCGGTCGTCCAGTCCAAAAGTATATACACTGGAAAAAAAAACACATTAGATCTAGAGTACAGACTCTTAAAAACATCGACAAGAAAAAACATTCTTGATTCAATCAGAATCTAGCTTAAATTAAGAACCAAACCTCTTAATTTAAGCGGATTTCGTTTTGATTCAAGCAAAAATCCGATTGAATCGAGAGTATTTTTTCTTGTCAATGTTTTCAAGAGTCTCGGCTCTAGATCCAATGTGTTTTTTTTCCAGTGGGTGGTGCCGGCTTGACCGTTCCTGTCCCCAGATGGCCGGGAAAACAGAGGGATCAAGCGGCGGGCTCCGCGCCTTTTGCACCAATAAAAAGATCGGTTATCCCGTTCGTCCCGCGGGGTGATGCGTGGTTTTGGTTTTCCCAGAGCGTTTGGTTTCCTTCAGAGCATTTTCCTAGTTTTTCGTGGAAAAAATATATCATCGAGAGAAGCGAGGCAACATTGGAATGCTCATACGGCGTCGAAACACAGCATGAGCCTTTAAAGCCCCATCATTGGATGCTGCTATTATTCTAACGCAAGTTCGAATGATCGCGCCAAACACAGTGCGGCCGGCGCTGCGTTAAACTCATATTAGCGCCTGCAAGACTGTAGGAATACTTCACGCATTGCGTTAAACAGTTCGATCGGCGTGACACGCTTATTAGCGCCTACAAGACTGCATGGATACTTCTCGCATTGCGTGTAACGCATAGCAGTCGGTCTCGGTCGGTCAGGTGGTATGAAACGCAATACGTCCACTATATCACCCTTCGAAAATGTTTGAATGGGTGCAATTTTTCAGTGTACCATTCATTGAACGTGAAATTTGAAATAATAAAACTTGAAGTCAATATACTCTCACTTTATGTGGGAGAAATAAATGGTGAGGGTTGTTGGGTTCTATCGTGATGTATGCTCGATGCTCGGCTAAAAATGTCTCATATACTTTTTTTACTATGCTTATTCGCGGATTCTATAATCGCAAATTCATGGATATTCTAGGTGCATCTCAAATATTACACAGAATTGCGTTAAAACCTCGAGGGTCCCTTACGATATTCAATAAAAATGAAGGGCAATTTTGTAGGAATTTAAGAGAAATCATTAAACAATTTTAGATAGGATCTTCGCTGTTATACTGAAGTCTCGAGTTTTTAAGGCTCATGTGTGAACAGGACATTTTGCGGAACCTACAGGCCGATCATTTGGACCTAAGGTCTGAATTCGATCCATGAATTAAATCTATCATTACGATGGATGAAAATTTTAATTTTTCAACCCATTTATGACGAGACTAAATTGATTCACTGAAAGAGTTCAAACAATTTTAAAAATAAAGCAACCAATTTAATTCCCTGTGCGGCACTTTTTGCACACCGACAGAACATTAACTGAAAAGGCAAAAAAAACCAGAACGCCTTCAGAGCTCTGGGTATGCAACGTGGCCAGCTGTTGAGCAGGAACAGTTGCCCTTAAAAGCTACTGACAATATTGTACATGAAACCACGTAAACACCGTTCAAATTCACAATGACTGATTGACGTTATTCTGTACGTACAAACTAGTTCCGGTAAACAGATAATTGTCCTGGTAATAATGCCCGCTAGATATACAAAACCGAAGCATCAGACTGAACTATTTTTAACTGCAGAAGTAACGTTGTGAGTCACAAGAAGTCACAAGTCTAGTGATTGTCACAACTTGTGACTACCACTATAGATACATAGGTAGGACCTGGCATGTAAGCAGCAATTTAAGAGCAACGATTATTTTTCCTCCCTGCAATTCGTTATTTTGTATATATTTTCCGTCAGTAGGGAGAGAGGTGGGCGCGGCAACGTAGCAGTAAGAAGAACAATGTAACCTAGAAACTGGAACCATCAGTGCGCATCCCGAGAGAGTGTATTTGCGTCTGTGTCTGTGTGTGCGCGAACAAAGGAGAGCGAAAGTAAACAGCGAGCAGCGCATCTTTGTAGGCACTCGGACCTGGGCGGAGGGAGTTCCAGATCCAAATCTACATATTTCGGGAGGTGGCGTGGATGATGGGCCCTAATATCACGAGGAAAGGAGGAACGCGGAACTTCTGGAGGATGCGTGAGGACTGCGGCTAGATATGCTTATCTTCGAGTTATCATTCCCATGGAGTCCCAAATCTCCGGTCCGTATAACAATGCTGGAGGTTCTTTAAATTCATGCGGTCAGATGACAGGTTCAATTCGAGGATAATGAGGAAGTAAACTATGAGGTCGAAAGTTTAGGTCTACTCTTGACCTACAGATGGGACTCATGGCTCGTAATAGAACCTTCCCTTTTTTCTTTTTTCCAATTTTTTCGCGTTGGTAAAATCGTGGATTAACGTTATCCAACAAGAAATGAGAAGATACAATTTTGCAGTGGCAGTTGAGTATCGCGAGTCGCACGGAAGTGCAATTAAAGTGGCAAATAGAAAAAAAAGAAGGTAAACAGCGTCTTAATTGCAATTTTGTAAGTTTTTCCATAAAGATGAATTTGATTGAAAGTTAAGTGGTGTGCATTCTCTCATATTTTTTTTTTTATTTTGAATTATTTTTCGATTAATTAACAAATAAAATGAAACAATTTAGCCCTGGTAAAAATTGGCAGTAGAATCTGTGTTCCAAAATACCATAGACCTACAGCCGACTGTAAAATTTCCAATAGCTTCCATAGCCGGCAACACAATTTCTTATAGCCTTTTTTAGCCGATGGCGACTAAGCAACAGCCTGACGATAAAGTGTATGCTAAACGTGACTAATTACGGATGCTAGGACTTAGTGAGTTTTTGGACTACCGCTCTCTTTTTGGGCCGTAGTATCTTGCTTTATTTTGCGAGGAAAGCTCCGTACTTTTGAAGGATGCCTGCCATTCCTAATATGTTGGAGCGCCTTCAATTTCGTATAATACTGTGCAATACCTCTGGTGTGAAATAGTTGCTTCAAGCGCCGTGGTACGCTGCGGCACGGCGGGCGGGAAGCCAGCGCCTACAAACCTAACGGGGATACTTCACGCATTGCGTAATGCGTGAAGTATCCCTGTTCGGTTTGTAGGCACCAGTGCGCCGCCGCTCCGCTTCGTGTTAGGCTCTAATATTTAATCTCGTGAAGTCAGCGTTTTTCAACTCATGACTTTGAAATGTTTTCACACTCTGCATGGATTATTCTCATTTTAATTAATGAAAAAAAAAAAATATGTAGTAAAGGAAAATATAACGTGCGTTTTGTAAATATGAAGGTGACTCCGTACAAACTTAAGGATTTACAAACCACACGAATTTCTACAAAATTTCTTATAGCCTTTCATTGCCGATGGTGAAAAAGCAACAGCCAGGCGATAAAGTGTGAAGCTCAGGGATAGGAACTATAGCCCGGCTGTATAATTTTTTATCGCTTCGTGTAGCCCGGCCGTAAGATTTTTTCCACTTTCTACAGCCAGCTATATGATTTTCTATCGCCTTCTTCAGTCGGCTATAAGAACTCCTATGGTATTCTGAGACGCAGCTCCTATCGCCAATTTTTACCAGGGAGGGAAAGCTTTTTATTAATATTTATATCCATAAAAGCTTATTTTAAGATTCTCCGCAAAGTTGATTTATACATGATTTGACCTTTATCAACTGGTTTGTTCATTTGCTTGCGGGGCTCAAAATGGTATTAGTAATTAGGAATGTTTAAACCCTCTATCGAAAAACGCGACTTCTGACGTTATCCGCCGCAGCAAAGCCTACTGTAGCTCTATTCACTTTTGTCCCTCAGTAAGAGATCAATTAATTTGTGCCAGTGAAACCACAGTCTCACACATTCTCTAAAAATCTAAGTAGAGCCGCTGCGGATAGTGTCTATCTGATATCTCTAAAATTTAAAGAAGAAACTCGACCTTAGGACAAAACTTATTATTTCGCTACTCTACAGAGATCCGCCATTAAAACACGTTTTTATGACTAGAGCAAATGATCCACTGTCCAATGAATTTTCCGATCCTATGCTGCGGAGGAAAAATACGACGTCTTATAGGATTGCGGTTTTCTCTGCTGCTCGCTTTGTACTCTTTTTCATGTAAGTACACTTTCTGGATATCTGAATACACGCGTTTAGTGGAGCCATCGTTTGATTGAGACTTTAAAGACGCCTCGCTGGACAGAAACAATGATTCAATATAGGGATTCCATGGACGATAAGTGGTTTTACTTGGCAGGGTAGGAGAATGACTCTGCACTTGACACCTCATGGCACGATGCACTGATCAAGCTTCTCAAACTATCCGGAGCCCGGCTCAGAAAAGAGTATGAAGACGTTGTACGGACGCTTTATCAATAGACGCACTTGGGCGCTATTGCTGCCGCTGACACCACCACCTTGCACTCCGTTGTGCCTTGCGCGCCCAGCCGAAGCTGAATGAAAATTGAAAATCATGCGGTCAACAGCATCAAACGTTGCCGAGATGGATCTTTTCTCCAAAAAATCTCGTGTTTTGTAAGGTTAAGTGAGCAATTTGATTAAAGTGTGGCAACGTTAGTGTTGAGGTAAAATAAGTCGCACGTCATCACCGGATAATAAAACAGCTGGCAGTGTTGCAAGATTGAATAAAATGAATTCCTTTTACTCGCTAGATAAAAATATTTAGTTGGGTACTGATGCGATATCTTTGTCCATGTGGACTGTAAGACAATACTGTGTCGGTTCCATTGGCCCTGAGCTTTCGAAAAAAGATCAAATTATACGGACCTAATGATAGGTTTGACAACTTTCAACACAGTTAGCTTCAGTGAAATTTTCTTTTTTCCCATATTAAACAACTGTAAGACTGCGTTATTCAGCGCGGCATCAGAAACTGTTTAACATACATGCTGAGCCCTTTACCTTTACCTAGCCTTTAAACCTATGCTAAATAATCGATTCTTGTCGGAGTACCTGGCCCCTCCAAGAATCGATATATTTCCATAGATTTAAATGAAGAAAAGACAATGTTCCCAATTTGCTGGATTTGCCAATGCCAAAGAAATATAAGAACAAATTACCTACCATGACAGGAAGATGACTGGTGAAGAAGCAGAGAACTGAGACAGCCGCGACAGTGATGAGCTGGACCTCCAGGTCGGGACGCCGATGCTTGGCCGCTAGGACCGGCGCCCGACTGTTGGTCGACGAGGGCGAAGTGGTCGTCGTCGAGAGATGGCAGTCATGGAGCGCAGCGCAGCTCGCCGAGTCCTCCATCAACCTCGCTTCCTCCGGGACCCTCAACTCCTCGGTGAGCATCTGTTG
Organism: Bemisia tabaci; assembly: GCF_918797505.1. Classification (NCBI taxonomy): domain Eukaryota; kingdom Metazoa; phylum Arthropoda; class Insecta; order Hemiptera; family Aleyrodidae; genus Bemisia; species Bemisia tabaci. Next base: position 19,676,664 of record NC_092796.1, read on the forward strand.
GGACGCGCTCAACTTGTCGTTCAACACGGACCCCGAGCCGCAGCTCAGCTGGGTGTTGTAGACGAACTTGCAGTCCCCGTTCACGTAGACCTGATTGCGCAGGAGCTCCTCCACCAGGCAATGCCGACGGTTCAAGTTGGAGGAGCAGTTGCTCACCGAGTAGTTGACACCGCGGTTCCGCGACTTGGACGAGAGCATCGAGATGTCCGACAAGGCGCACGACAGGTCGGAGGATGAGTTGAGCAGGAGGCGCCGTTGGTTTTGGTAGTAGGTGTTGGAGACCGAGGTGCCCACGCTCCCGCGGAGGCAGCTGCTGTAGATCAGCACGCAGAAGGAGAGCACGATCAGGGCACTATGGAGCGTCAGCCAGAAGGAGATGTACCTGTTGACAAAAACGCACCTATTGTTGAAGAAAATGGATTGTAAATTCGTCGTTTTCCGGAAAAAATCCGGAATAATCCTTAGCATTGCGCTGATACTGACTATGGTTTACATTTTTCAATCTAAGCGAATTCTGTTGAACTTTTTGGCCTTCTTTTCCCATAGGACTGTGCAGAGCATGAACTACTCTGTAGCATGCTATCGACGTAAGAGTTGATATCACTCCGAAACGTCTAAGCATTTTGTTGATCAGTTCGTCTTACCCTACTTTCGATTACCCTTTTTCTGTATTTTTTCCCAACTTGGATGAGTAACACAAGAACATGAGCAACCACGGCTAAAATCAAACAAGCAGAATGCGTGGGACATTTTGAGGGTGGATTTAACCCCTTTCTTGACCAGGATACAAATTTATATTTACAATTTTAAAAATCGAGAGCTCTCTAGACCCGCATTTATGACCATCACGAATCACGTTATCACAAATAGGGGTATAAGAGGATCTTGATTTTTATAAGTCCACTCTGAAAAATGAAAAACTGCGAGTGCGGAAGCCGTAGTTTTGGGCTATACAGCACTACCGTCGCGTCGGTTGCGGGCTGGGAGGCAAAAAGTTACAGGTGAAACAAACGCTGCTCCGACCTCAGCAACCAGAGCAGTCGGAGCTGCGGCTTCAGCACCCAGAACTTCGAGCCTCTGAGCACACACACACGAACGATATAGCCTGTAATTACGACCATTTGGCGCAATGCATGCAGTATTCTTGCAGTCTTGTAGGCGCTAAAATACTCGCACGTTCAAGCCGACCTCATGGTGTTTGGCGCAATGCGCGAAGTATTCTTGCAGTCTTGTAGGCGCTAAAATACTCGCACGTTCACGCCGACCGCATGGTGTTTGGCGTAATGCGCGAAGTATTCCTGCAGCCTTGTAGGCGCTGATATGCTGTCACGCCGCGCCGACCGCATGGGGTCCGGCACGATCATTTTATCTTGCAGAGTCCAGAGTGTTTTCTTGTTTCTAGGTCGGAAAGGGGGTTGAAACCGTACCCGAAACGTCCCAGGCATTCTGTTTGTTTGTTTGTATTTAGCCTTGATTGCTAATTTTTTTTTTGTCTTTTAGTTGAATGTTTTTGACTATTTTTGAGTATTATTCTCGGATGAATAATACAGTGCTTGCTCTCTGTAACGACTATTATGATACCAAAAATCTCTCTGTAACGAGGAAATTAGTCGGCCCTTGAATTTCCTGTATTAAATACCGACTATCAATGTAACGAAAATCTCTCTCCATCGAGAGGATCGGCCGGCCTCTTGAGTTCTCGTTACAGAGAGAAAGTACTATAATTCAATATTTAACATTTCAATTAGGATGAATATTGGTTTACTTGCACTGGAAAAAAAAACATCGGATCTAAAGTCCAGACTCTCGAAAACATTGACAAGAAAAAGGACTCTTGATTTAATCAGATTTAAGCTTAAATCAAAAGGAGATCCGCTCAAATTAAGAGGCTTGGTTCTTGATTTAAGCATAAATCTGATTGAATCAAGATTCCTTTTTCTTGTCAGTATTTTCAAGAGTCTGGAAGCTAGATCCAATGGGTTTTTTTTCCAGTGTGTATTATTCTTGGAGGTGGTGTTAGATTACCTCTTGTCAGAATAGTAGACACAATGGTCAGTCTTGCCGATGACGGCGGCGACGCCGATGCAGGAGCTGATGAGGACGAGGCAGGCGAGGTGGTAGATGAGGTGGGACTTGGAGAGGGTCTTGCGGAACTTGTCGCGGGGGAGGCGGAGGTGGAGGAACTTGGAGAAGACGAGGGTGGCGAGGGTGGCAGCCTGCATGGCGTCGGCGGCGGCGAGGAGGAAGGCGAGCGCGGAGCACCAGTCGTCCGAGGGGCGGAGAAGGTGGACGGCCGTAAGGGCGGCGGCGGCGAGTTGTCGGGCGAGCGCCAGGAGGAGGAGGGCCAGCAGGAGCGGGTCCAGGAGCCGCCATTGCGCGCGGTGCGAGTAGACGATCAGCGCGGCCCAGCCGAGCCAGACGCCGACCAGCGGCCCTGCCACGCCGGCCGCCAGCCACGAGGCCGTGTCAGCCCGCATCGCTTTTCCTGAAACACACGAGAGAAAAGACTAATCAGTGTTTTGGCATCATTGGCGGGTAAAATTAGACGCAAGAATGGACTAGATTCTTTTAACTGTGTTTGACGCAATGCATGAAGTATTCTAGCAGTCTGGTAGGCGCTGATATGCGTTTACGCCGACCGCATGGTATTTGGCGCAATGCGTGAAGTATTCCTACAGCCGTGTAGGCGCTGACATGCGTTTACACCGATCGCATGGTGTTTCGCGCGATTATTTTAGCTAATATGAGCCCCAGGCAAACCCTTCTGCGGGCAGATTTTTGAAATGATAGACAAAGCTATAGACAAAGAAGACAAAAGGGATATGGAGGGATCCTAAAGGTGGAAGCGGGTGTTTGCAATGACGGAGGAGGTGGGTAATAGACAACCTAACAGCAACACACGAGACGCTATAGTTATTCCATAATTTTCTTCCTTAGTATATAGAAACTACGTATTTCAACCGATAGGATCCCTCCATACTCCCTAGGTCTATACATTGTCTATAGCTTTGTCCATCAATTTCAACAATCAACTTCGGAAACATGGTGGCGACTCTGAATAAAAGGGCTATTACCGGTGGAGGTGACAAAAGCCACGGTGCCTTCATTTTTCGTCAAGGTAACACGGATATCAATTACCAAAGTGCAAAAGCTTGTATCTCCGTTCGCGTTGCTTCGCAGACTTCCTGTCATACTTTTTAATTTTTTTAGAAACCCAGTCATTGTAAGTTTCTAAAAACTTTCTTGATTTTCCTTTCCTGTCAGCAGTACATTCTAGATGAATTTCAAACGATGAAGTTGACTTGTTTCTCCGAGTAAATAAAAAAGGAGCGGAAATTTTGAAACACTGAAATAGAGATACGTTGGCCATCGATATCTTTCAATGATGGAGAAACGTAGGAAAAGAGAGCTCCCTTATATTTTTCTACATGCAAGAACGGCGTGCCAGGTGTAAAAATATGAGAAACAAAATGCAGAGTGCCTTCATTTTTTTGTATATGCAACAAGGACGTCCAAGGAGCACGAATAGTTGTATTCAGACCTTATCATAACAATAACCTGAATAGTTGATCTCTTTCTGAAAAGAGTCTTTCCAAATATTATGGAAAATATGCGGACGACCCCCCCCCCCCCTCAATGTGTAATGAACTTGTCATCGGCGAAAAACATCTCTCCTTGTGAGTGGGGAGGGGGTGTTTTCAAATAGATATGCCTGCAAACTGAAGTAATGTGTGTTCGCGCTTAGCGGCGCGTCCATTCCTGATGTGGATACTCGATGCTCGAGCAAGCGAGAATATTAATAGTCTAATGAATATTAAACACGGAGCGTAGGCTTATCTTGGCGATCGGGCCGATCATGATTTACTACTTTATCTTTGACCTACATTCTCTGTTCAACACGTAATTGGAGTGGTCCGGAGGACCGTTTGTCCGGGCGTTAATTTTAGCGCTTATTGGAGACACGTGACGAATACTTCCGGTCCATGTGCGTTTCGAGCAAGGATATTTTGTCTAGTCTTTACGATAGGAATAAATCTGCATAGAAATGTGTCAGAACCGGTTCCTAGTTATGACACATCGGTTTCAAATCAAGTGGCGAAGCTTTGGATTTCGAAGTAACCGAGTTGAGAAAAAAAACACTGGGAAGATAACCAGTTAGGACTGCAATACCATGAAGTATTTCATTTTAGAAAAATGAACAAAGGAAGGAAATTAAAGCACGAAGACGTATTAGGAAGGTTGGTTGGACTATATTCCTCAATTGGGAATCATTCTACTACCACTGGCTCATCCATAAAACTACCTATCTGCACAGGGAAACAAATGGCACAAATAGACGGCATTGTGCAGAAAGAAAGCTGTTGAAGGAATGCCTGCTTGGCCTCGGTTTCAAAGCTAATGTGATTTGAGAAACGGCGCATATGTGCTAATCAGGACCTCTCGTGGAGCACAGGAAGGATTGTGACTTTAAAAGTTGGGGTTCCCTTCAAAATCTTGAAATAATTTCATCTAATTTGGGAAGTACAAAAAGTGTTACCCCAAATTGATACCAAGGAATGCAAAATCGGTCCATTCCGGTTCAAAATATCAATCCCTAAATTGCTTTGCTACGAGCACGTCATATGAGTTTTCAGACATTATGCCACATCTCAGACTAGGTACACAGAGATCCCTCTTCGTACGCACTCGAAATGTTGCATCTCTGTTGCAGTGAACTCCTGAGATTCCATATGCCTATCTTTCTGCCCAAGCGTTAAAGTCTCCGAGTCAATATCTCATGGAGACACATAGCCCTTCATTTGAACGCTGGCAATGTTGAAAACTTCCACTAGCGTATTAAACATATGCTCGTTGAGAACAAAATTTGCTCTTGCGATATTTTTCTGCCTCTTTAGCTATTTGCGCGCAATGTTTCCTTCCAAAAGTGGACGAGAGAAAAAATCCCATAAAAAATTGATGAAAGCTAGCATTTGTTCCAACTATTGACCCCTAAAAGTGGAAGACATAGGAAACAGGACACCCTTCCCTAAAATTCAGCGTCGCTAAATTGACATAAAGGCTCAAGAGGAAGCTATTCTCCTAGGTTATGGACCATCAGGAACCCAAATTTGACAGTCTCAGAGCCCTTTTAACATTTTCTGATGTGATATACGGGGTCTTTAATCTTGTACATTTTTCTTACAAATATACAGTTCTTAACTTATTAAGAACTACCGTGTATCGCATCAGATAATACGGGGCTTTGGCGCTGCTGTCCAACTCGGATTCCCGATGGTCGAATTACCGAGAAAAACATCTGGAGATTACGATTGTTATTTTTTTCCATCACAATAATTACAGCACTGAAGCAAGATTTAAGGTGTATCTACAGCTGCGTGAAGTAAGAAATTTCTCCGCGCAGGGGGCGCCACCGCTGTGTTTTAGAGTCCGTACAGCACCACGTGAGTCCTTGAGCTTTTATAAAAGTTGAAGGAATTTCTGTTTAAATCGAAGATAAATAAGTTCTAGCTATAACATTCTTCTTCCTATTGACCCTAAAAACAACGTGAAAAGTCATTTCTGAAGCTCTGCAATTTGATCCCAGAAAAAAGTAGGGTTAAGCATGATGACCTTGATGCAACCAATCGCGCTTGATCGCTCTCAGCAGTTGGCAGATATCTCTCTCCCACCGTGAGCTGTCTCTCTCGCACTTACAGATATCCCGTAAGAGAAACTGGGATCAATTTACAGCTTTTATTATTAGACTTTCAAAGCTCGCGTTTGTTTCTAAGGATTCCAGACGTATGCTGCTAGAACTTATGAGTCTTAGAATTTAAGATACCTATTGTGATATTTAAATAATCACTGATTTCGGAGTCGGATTTTAGCAGCGCGACGTGGTGGATTTTTTCGGAACTACAGCTGAAGATTAACCTTAAGGATAAACGAAACCAACCTGTTGATGCAAATACAGTTTCTTAATTTCTAGAAATTTTAAGGTTTTTCCATGCTCACGAGTGAGGTAATATTACGGTGAATACAAAACTCAATCTGGTAACGGTGGAGATGTTGAAATAAAACTAAAATTGGTTTCCATTTTATGACAGCTCGACGCCTTGTTTGGACTGGGATCACCCGATGAATGCAGTTGATTGAAACGGTCGACTTTTGGTTCTTTTCCAACTACGGCATTAATTGCCATTAGGTTGGTGAATACAGGTGTGTAGGTATTGCAGATCTATACTTGAACGCAAAAAAAGGAAGGAATGTTTTATATATTCGCACCAACAGATCTTACAAAAAGTATTTTTAACTGCTGCTTGAAGGATTTTACTGTCATAATCGTCCATTGAATTGAAATTGAAAGTAAAAAATTGTTGTTTTTGTACTTTTTACTTTGATAAATGGTTCCCAAAAAAACAACGCGCTGGCTAACTTTTTAAAGTATATTGCTAATGTTATTATGTAACTATTTGTTCAAAGTTTTTGCACCGTATTTTTATTAACGAAGTTAAGAAATGTAGTAAAATAGCCTATGTAAATTGTTTAATTGCGCCTAACTGAATCTGGACTGTAAGTTTTCCACCGCGTTAGCCCCTTTCATTGACATATCTTTAGAATTAGAATTGACATGATGAACTTTTGGAATTTAGAGTTCATAGCAATTTGTATTTTAAATTTACCGTAGTTTTTCTTTATCAGTACATCAAGGCACATTCGAAAAGCTTCATCAAAGGAGGTAACGTATGAGGAATATATATTTTATGGCATTTCGCTACGTTTTCCGAAAATACTTGAATTACTAAATGATTGATTTGTGAGCATATCGATTTAAAAATCAAATCAAACTCGATTTTTGTGTGAATGCCACAACTTGCTTGCGAAGCAAATGGTAGGAAACCCTTTTGCGCCCTAACATCAAACGCAAGAGAACGCTAACGGCGTTTTCGCAACAGGAAAATACTAATAAATAAACGAATATTTTAAAATTCTGCGCGTGAACGACTTCCGTGCACATCTACCTTATTAGGTGAGAAAGCAGGCTTATGATTGAACAGTTCATATAAAAAAGATGCAAGTATTATGAGGTCTCTCTGATATCTACGTCATTTTTAAGAAAAAATTCAATCTATCTGATACAGCGTCCTATGCTGCCGTGCTAAGGAAAAACGCCGTATGAACATTCGAGAGTTGCCAAATTTCCCTTGATGAAACGTGTATTTTTGACGGCGTTCACGCACATTTTTCTTTGAAATTTTCAGATATTTTAGATTAAATTGCGTACAAAATTGTCTGACAATTTTGGGGGGAAATGCCCACCGTTTTTCTAGTAAATTCGGTTTTTATCGAAGGAAACTTGGCAACGTCTGAAGGCTCATACGGCGTTCTTCCTTAGCACGGTAGTATGGTCAAACCTCGTCAACATAAACGTGAGTGACAGAATACAAGGTAGGATCTACGCGGGAAAAACGTTGTCAGTTATTGATTACAACAGACACTGTTAATGGGGTATTGGAAAATATTATAGATTTTCAGACTCAATTTGACAGGTATTTCGAGATGGCAGAGAGAAAATTCGTCACAGTCACCTCTTTGGTCCCCTGTCCAGCACGATAAAATCGATCCAACACCAAGGTTGTCATGTTCCGGGAAATCTTTTGATGTCTCTTCCACAGAAAATGAAAACTGTGTTTTACATTTATGTCTAACCGGGATCAAGGACCAGGTAATGACCAATGATCTGGTCATTGGAATAACGAATATACATATCGCGATTTTCTGGAAATTAATACCCTACAGATCTTGCTCTGAGAAGCAGCATTACATATGCCCCCTCCGTGAGTTTGAGATACGAAAACACATGTTCGTCATTTTATGAATCATAGTGGTATTTTCTACATGTGCTATTAGTTTTCCCATGCCCATAAGCGTTGAGCGGATGAGCCAAAAATTGTAATTCCTGATTTCAAGATGAATTGCAGTTGATTAAAGAAAGCCGTTATGTTGAAAATTGACCTGTAAAAATGCATTGATCCGTAAAAGAGCGTTTTATTTGGTTTCCCCCTTTTCCATTCATTAATTGTTCTTTTGTGCATGGATTTTACATTTCATATTTTTAACTGATGACAAATATATCGATTTTTCATAGAATAGTCCCTAGGATGTATCAATAAGCAATATGTATCTAGACCCAAGCATAAAAAATGATGGTTCAACTTTCAATGAACCAAAACCTAACTTCACTTGCCTATTTTAATTTAAGAAAAATAAAATGAAGAAAGTGATTGGCTAAAGCATAATAATTCTTGAATTTACCTCATTTTTCTTTCTTTCTTTCTTTCTTTCTTTCTTTCTTTCTTTCTTTCTTTCTTTCTTTCTTTAAAATAAAATTATTTTACTACTACTACTACTTTCTTTCTGTCTTTAGCACCGCTTTAAAATAAAATTATTTTACTACTACTACTACTTTCTTTCTTGATTCAAAGTGAATTTCTCTAGGAACGAGAGGGAAATGTCTCTGGGTTAAGCAAAAAAGTAGCTTAAACTAAGCAACATCACTCTTTATCAAAGAGAGAATATTTTTCGGTTTCAAAAATACTTTTTTCATTGCTTCCAATGTATGTTGATGACAAAGTTAAATACGGGTAGTTTTACATGAGAGATTTACACAAGAGATTAATACGTCTAATGAGGCTTCTGTGATTGCTGACTCGTGTATTTTGCATAAATAATGACTTGAAATAAATCTTCAACAACCAAAATTTTTATTGTAATTAAACCTTTTTTTAAGGCACGATAAAGTCCGATCAAATTGATACATGTCTAGAAGGAGCTGAGTTGCGACGGAGTACCTAGAGTCCCTTTATACTGAGAGTCAAGACAATGTGAATCCATTTCTGATTGGTTCCCGTATTTTAGGCCTTCACAGTGTCACAAACGGAAATAAAGATTACATTTTCACCGATTGCAAAAATTGTAATCTGGAATGGACCAGGGAATTGCGGGTTCGGCAAGGAAAAAACGGAATGAGAGAAGGAACGGAGCAAGGAATTTGAGAATGGGCCGATCAAAGATTACAGAAAAAGTTCAATTTCTGTAATCTTCATTCCCGTTTGTGACTCCATGAGGGGGTGTTGTCTTGACACTCAGTATAAAGGGACTCTAGGAGTACCCAACTCGGTCCCGACGTAGAGTGTTGAGTGTTGAGTGTTGAGTGTTGAGAGTTGAGTGCTGAGAGTTGACCCGCGGACTCGGTGCTCCGGAGTGATGCTCCATTGTGTGGCGAACGAATTCTCAAATATTGATACGAAAATTATTACAATAAAATAATGATAGTACAGTTATGATGATTGAAAGCGGACGGCCGAGGCCGGAGTCAGAGCGGCACGTTGATAGCGGGTCATCGCGCGGCGAGATGTGCTCCATCCTCACAATGTTGCCACATAAAATTAATTTCCTTTTATTCAAGATTGTGAGAATTTGCAAAAATTGACAACCGTGGTGCTGGGATGTCAAATATGATTTCAAGACACCGTGAAGAAGTCATATCCGAACACGAAATGATGTGAATATTGTGTACATGAGAGGCCTCCCAAGATCGATGGATACCGAGGAACGAAGGTGTGTTTTCCTTTCGAATCTCAGAGATCCGCCTTTTGAAATTTAATGTATGTATGTACAAAGCCGCTTTTATGGCGCTCTTTGGCGCTCTGCAACTCCTATACGCCAAAGTCCCCTATCCTCCGAAAGCCTTTCAAGGAGTTGGCAAGCCCTCATTTCTTTTAAAACCCCCTGTCGCCACCCTTTCACTGGGCGTCCCCTTCGTCTCCTCCCAGGAGGAACCCAATCAAGCAACTTCTTTGGCAGCCTTTCGTCCGTCATTCTATTGACATGACCATGCAGACAAGCTGTCTGGTCATGACGTCGAATATGATATATGTCATTTTCGACTCCCATGATCTGCCGCACTCTTTCATTCCGGACCCGATCTCTTCCAGAAATTCCTGCAAACCTCCTCCAGAAATCCATCTCCGTTGCTCTTAGCATCCCCTGTGTTCGTTCCTTCAGCTGCCAAACTTCACATCCATACGTAAGAATACTTTTGACCACAACGTTGTAAATTCTCCTCTTGTTGAAAAATGCATTTGTTCAAAAATATTATGAAAAAGCCTCTTATAAGAGGGAGAGGGGATATCATGCATTTTTTGAATTTCGGGAGCAACTTTAAAATTAACTAAACATATTAATACTGTTCTAATAATAACCTCAAGAATCATTGGTTTATACATCGGGATGAACGAGATGGTTGTTAGGTATACAGAGTGTTAGCGTTGGATCTACATCATCTCAAAGGGAAGAAATGCCAAATAAACGATCAATTAAAGTGAAAGTTTCAAAAATAAATAAAAATTGTGATATTTCGTACTTTTTTTTTAACCATATCTTTCTCTCGAAAGATAGTATGAGCAGAGTACTGCTTCAACGTCCCGTATGACAGCATCTACGTTACAGTTATTGTTTGTATGTTTGTTCCCTTTTCATTGAAAATTCTCATTTTCCCCATCTATTTAGATCACGGAACTGTTTTGATTCCTAATGTAAAATGAAGCTTGTTTGGCAAGGGAGAAATTTGCACAATTTTCATGTTTTAATGCTAAAATTCCTGGAAAAATTAAAAATTACTTGAAAAACTCTTAAAACTCTGCATTACAGTGCATTACCACAAAGGCTATTTCTTTCGTGAATCAACACAATTTTCCAGAATGACTGTTTGAGCGATTCTTTTTTCAGCAATATTGGTTGATTTTGCGAAATCCCTTCCTATTGAAACATAAAAATCATCCTCTTTTTTCGACTCATATTTGTCTCGCAATATACTCATATATAACTCATATATATATAACTCATATTTGTCTCGCCTTTTCATTGATGAAATTCGTCACCTGACACGAATGACGAAAATTGCGTCTTGATCATTGCGCTGGTCGGGTAATTTTGCCTTGAGCCAATTTTCCTCACATCATGCACTGAACTCACGAACAGCTCATCCACTTGAGGTGTCAAGCTGCGATGAGCTCAATGCACATTATCGGCATCTAATAAACCCACCTATCAATATATAGTAGAAAAATTATTGATACATTTCGCAACCTACAGCTTGATTACAAGGCGGAGCTTTTCTGATCGGAAGCTATTAAAAATCTGCAGTGATACCTGCCGCATTGTCACCTTGATGGGAAGAATGATTGACATAATGTGTCTCATGAACGTCCTCCCTTTTGGCTGGTCTTTGTTGGGCCATAGAATGGTGCTCGGAGAATAATCACTGACGGTCGCCATACAAGACCTTAGATGTTTAGACCTGCGCCGCTTTTTGAAGTTAGACGGCCCATCTTCATTACTTTAGATTGGAAATACTTTTGAGGCAGGTATAATGTTTGGGATCTGACTTTTTTCCAACCTCTCAACTGCAGGAGGCCGTTATCGTTTGGCCTTTTATATTGCCTATTCGTCGAAATGAGGGCGAAAAACGCCGTGTACCGGGGAGAGAAGGTCCCTATGACAGACAGCAGCGTGTAGTTCATCATTTTTAAGTAGTGAAACAAAAATAGGTGGTGACCGTTGATATAGCCGTGTCGTGTTCAGATATTTGTCTGTGTTTTGATAATCTTGTGAGCCTATAAATCTACATTTTACGATTGAAACTTCCTGAATTGTGATACATTTGTACGCTTCCTTCAGTGACCTTTCCAAGGAACAATTGAATATGCTGGCAAAGTTGCGTTTTTTAGGAACTTCCTACAAGCGGCTTCCATTGTTCACATGTACTCTAAAGAAAAGGAGAGTATTTTTGTGCCCAGGTCGAATTTGAAATGAAAGTATAACCAGGGTTTCAGAATAATGTATGCTCATGCGAGAGATGTTGAGCAACAAGGATCTGGTAAATTATCCTCGGATTTTGATCATTTTCACCCAAAAGTTGATCAGGATCCAAAGTTAGGTTTAAATAACCGTTATTTATTTCCGCGTTGTTCACCAAAAAAAAAAAGGGTTGATTTCCATATTCACCGCTGTCAAGAACCAATTTTTTGGGTTGCTGTGAATTCTGATGATTCCAAACGAGTCAAGAATCCTGCCATTACTCCTACCAAATTTGAAGAAAAATTGCTGCGATGGGTCTGTTGCACACATAAAAATATACTCTTCAAGCGTGAAATCGCACGAACACCACGTTGAGCACGTCAACAAAGTCTGAAATTCATTCCGCAGCGCACAATCTGCGCAGTTTGTAACACGTTTTTTCAAGTTTTTCTCAGTCACCGCGGAAAAACTTCTCGCATACGCAGTAAATTTGAAAAAAACGTGTTATAAATTACGCAGATTGCGTGCTAAAGAGTGGATTTCAGACTTTCTTGATGTGCCCAGCGTGATTTTCAACCGAGTTTCCTCGAAAAAATGAATTCAGTTGGCTGTGTCTCTTGCGTATGGAACAGACCTATTGTGTGGAAGTGTTTCACGGACTCAAAGATTGACTAACACTTGCCTTAGTTTTAGAAATATATAGGATATTTTCAGAGGGAAAAAATCGGTTTCAAGAACCAAAATTCGGTTTTACTTATATCAACACATCAATTTCCGAAATTACAATGAAAAACAGAATTGTTTTGTTCAAAGATACATATTGTAGTCAAGCTTAGAAAGAAAAAAAACTTGGCATGTCGAATTAACTTTAGTTTTGTCTGCCCGTATGGACACTGAAAAATAAAACACATTGGATCTAGAGTCTAGACTCTTGAAAACATCGAAAAGAAAAAGTACTCTTGATTCAATCGGATTTTTGCTTGAATCAAAACGAAATCCGTTTTAATTGAGAGGCTTGGTTTTTTATTTAAGCTAGATTCTAATTGAATCAAGAGTACTTTTTCTTGTCGATGTTTTTAAGAGTGTGGACTCCAGATCCAATGTGTTTTTTGTCCAGCAGTGGACTTAAAATGACTGCATGCTGTAGTAAAAGAGAATGGACGTAGGCTGGGACGGCTAAAGGCGGGGGATAATGAGGGGAAAGGAGGAGGCTAGGGGCTAGGCGAATCGATTATCGTATAACAGTTAAATGAGTGAGAAGTGCGAATACTGTTCCGCGGTGGCGAGTGCAACGAAATTGGATTAGATTAATTGGGTTGCGCGAAGGAGTCAACAGTGAATGACCGATTGTTCGACCTACGATGTAGACGTCCCGTGCCTCACCGTGAAAGATCGAATCAGGAATCGTAGGAGGCAACATTTTCGCGGACTTGGGGCCTTAAACCGTATACTTGAAAATTATCAATATATATTATTAGGAAATTCCTTTTGTGAACAAGTTGTAAATAAGTAACCCCTGGTAAAAATTGGCGATAGGAGCTGCGTTTCAAAATACCATAGGAGTTCTTATAGCCGACTGAAGAAGGCGATAGAAAATCATATAGCTGGCTGTAGAAAGTGGAAAAAATCATACGGCCGGGCTACACAAAGCGATAAAAAATTAAACAGCCGGGCTATAGTTCCTGTCGCCGGGCTTTACACTTTATCGCCTGGCTGTTGCTTTTTCGCCATCGGCTATCAGAAATTGTGAAGAAATTCGTGTGCTTTGTAAATCCTTAAGTTTTTACAGAATTACCATAATATTTACAAAACGCACATTATATTTTCCTTCACTACATATTTGTTTTCATCAATTAAAATGAGAATAAAAGTCATGAGTTGAACAACGCTGACTCCACGAGATTAAATATTAGAGCCTAACACAAAGCGGAGCGACGGCGCTCTGGCGCCTACAAACCTAACAGGGATACTTCACGCATTGCGCAATGCGTGAAGTATCCCTGTTAGGTTTGTAGGCGCCAATGCGCGTTTCGCGTTGGCTGCCCGCCCGCCGCGCCGCGCCGCGCCGCAGCGTACCACGGCACTTGAAGCAACTATTTCACATCAGAGGTATAGCACAATATCGTACGAAATTGAAGGCGTTCCAAAATATTAGGAATGGCAGGCATCCTTCAAAAGTACGGAGCTTTCCTCGCAAAATAAATCAAGATACTACGGCCCAAAAAGAGAACGGTAGTCCAAAAACTCACTAAGTCCTAGCATCCATAATTAGTAACGTTTAGCATACACTTTATCGTCAGGCTGTTGCTTAGTCGCCATCGGCCATTAAAGGCTATAAGAAGTTGTGTTGCCGGCTATAAAAGCTATTGAAAATCTTACAGTCGGCTGTAGGTCTATGGTATTTTGGAACACAGATTCTACTGCCAATTTTTACCAGGCATATGAAGTTTAATCAAGCAAAGAGACCAATGTGTCCTAGTCATCGGTAACTTTATAGAGCTGAGGTGTATGGAGCAGCCCTAAATTTGTGTTTGAAATTTTCGAAGCTTTTTTGAAAGAAAGCAGAAAAACCACGAGCACATTTTGTAGAATGAAGATTATTTCGACTCCATTTTGCAATTGAGAACTACAATTGGACTGCATTTTGCAATTTGGAACTATAAATTCTGGCTCTTCTGGAAAAACACTTATGTGCATAAGGAAACTAATTCCACATACGTTGTTTTTAAACCGGGCTAGAATTTATAGTTCAAAATTGCAAAATGTAGTCCAATTATTCCTAACTCAATTTCATATGAGATCGCTTGTGAGATTTTTCGAGTTACACCAAATTAATGAATATTTTGAATTAAATGATTATCGAATTATAATGAAACCTTTTATGATACATGCAGATTTCGATACGTCACAATCGAGAATCATGCTTTCCGTACTTTCACCGTCGATCTACGTTTCACTTTTTCTGAGTGGTGAACAGTGAACACCCATCATGCGCTCCTCCTATTCGGTGTGAAAACAACCAACGACATCCCGAGGCATTAAAAAGCCGTGCGCTGGAGGCACATAATCGGTGCAAATCCGCAGCATGCACCGTGTTTCCTCAACTTTTGTGAAACTTTCTCGCGGAAGGGAAGAGCGAAGGGGGGGGGGGGGGGGGGGGGATGCGCGGCTGTCTATCCAGGGGCGCGGCCGACGGATACCTTCCGGCGGAGGCGCGAAAATGACAATGGCTGTCAGTGGAGTTGCTGATCGGGAATCGCGGGCTGAAAATCGGGCCCCGTTTCGCGCCCCCCCCCCCCACGTCGTCCCCGGGGGGTTCCGGTTCGCGGCGACATCGACGCGGGGACTGCTCGCGGCTCCGGATGTGGAAGCTGCGCCCTGTTGTCTGACTTCCGTCCCGTTGACCGTGTTCGCCGATCGAACTAACCTAAACCCCAGGTGTCGTGCTAAGGAAGAACGCCGTATGAACACTCGAGAGTCGCCGAATTTCCTTCGATGAGACGTTCATTTTTAAGGAAATTAATGAATACTAGCTGCTCCGGACGCCCTACGGGCGCCCTCCACAGCTAGCAATGGTAATGCATATTTGGAATCGGAGCAATTAGTTAAAGATATTTAACGTCCAAAAATTCGAACCTCAGTTTTAATACAATGGAGGAAATTTGAGAAAATTTTAAGAAAAAATTTGAGAAAATCGAAAAACACATTACAGTTTGCAAATCTACAGCTCAGGGGCTTTCATTTTCAAAAAAGGGCAGGCAAATCGGTCCGGTAGTTCTCTCACAGTTAACGTCCAAAGATTCGGAATTTTGTGTTTTAATATATAGGATTTTTTCCTGAAATTTTCAGAAACTTTAATTGACAAAACAAAACAATCTGAAGAATTAGAAGAAAAATAGCCGTAAGTTTATCAGGTAATTCGTGTTTTGTTAAAAGAAATTTGGCAACGCGTGAAGGTTTATATGGCGGTTTTCCTTAGCACGGCAAAATGAGATTAAGTAACCGACAATTTGTGTTAAAACAGGAAATAGAACACAAGGCGACATAAACGTGGGGTTAATATTTTTTGCTTGGTTTTTCTTTGGGTTACATTGACCGAATCTTTCGGTGAAAAATTAGCAGCCCCCTTAAAAATCAGGCGAGAACCGCGAGGATGGAACCTTTTTCGCAATGGTGATAGTTCAATGATCTAGCCACTTACAAGGGGCGACACCTAAGTAACATTGAGAGAAAAAAGAGTATATTCATCTCGTAGGACATGTTTTTCATCCCGAATGTCTGAAAGTAATTTGCAATTTGGGTCGATTTAACCAAAAATTTGTTCGCTCAACTAAGTCCTCTTTGTTAATTTGATAGAAAAAAGTTACTTTATATGCATGACCCAACGTAAGAGGGGTTATAGATCAGATTTTTTCACCTTTAACCTCTCATTAATTGTCTAAATTTTGCAATTAGAAACTACAATCTCTGATTCAGTTTTGAGACAGCTTATGTACCATTTGTTTCCCTATGTACATGCGTGTTTGGATGAGCCAACAATTTTAGACCCTAATTGCAAAATGAAGTCCAATTCATGAATGAAATCAGATACCATCACTTCATTATAAATTTAATTTTCATCAAGAGATTCATGCAGAGGATTCCATCGACGCGGACCTTGTTAAGGATGGACAAAATTGCAATGAAATCTGCAGAATCAAAATAGGTTTGTAATGATGTGATCGACAAGACAAGAAGGACTAGCACCTCCACGCGTCTTTCAGCTATCATCTATCCGCAAAGTCATTGCTAGACGGAGAGGCGTAGAGCAGAGGATGACACAGGAGAGGAAGAGGAGAAGAACAAGAAGAAGAGAGGAAGAGGGTAAAGAAGAAGCGTCGGCGTCGCGGCGCTGCGGCTGGGCGTCGCGGCGCGTCGCGTCGGGCGTCGTCGGGGAATCTTGTCACTACTTCCACGGTAACTGGAACAATAGGTCGTCGCCTGGCGTCGCTCTCACAGCACCAAGCGAGACGAGCGAGAGAGAAACCTTTGGTGTGAGGTGAGTTTGGAAAGTTGCTACCGCAGCGAGGAAAAGCAAGCGATTTCGGGCGAGGCTCGTGTAGGTTTCCGATTTCGCTTCGATTTTCAGCGAAAGTGGTGCGGATCCAGTGATCCATAGTCGAATGGTCTCTTCAGTCTCCGCTTGGACATCTCGGTGTCCGAGTGGAAGGGATCCGTACACACTGGGAATGTCAAAAATATCAAGCGTCCACATTTCAGGGTATTAGCAGCCATGCGATGTTTCCAGTAGATAGTAGGCGAGCTTTTAAATTGAAATATACGAAATCAGTGGCGAGGCGTGAATGATCGATTATCGATATTTCCCCACTTGGAGCTATGGTAAAGAATCGATTCTTAAGGTGTCCGCTGCGAACACCCTGTTAATCGATCCTTTCCAAGGGTTTCAATGGCAGATCAATCGATATATCGCAAAGCGGCCCACGCAACTATACGAAATAGCAGCTAAGCCGCGCTCCTCACAAAATCTTATTCGAAAAATGCTCTCATTCCAATAATCCGAAATAGCAGCTAAGTTGAACTTCTCACAAAATCTTATTCGAAAGATGCTCTCATTCCGCAATATTCCAGGAATATCATTTTCATTTTTTCTTTCATTCTTTTTTAATTTTAATTTTTACTTTTTGAATGTTCTTCGGCCAAGAATGGCAACCATCGTCCCTTGAAAACAGTATACATTCTGCCACGCTTTTCTTAGAATTAAGTTCTAAGAGGAGAGACTTAATCCTTACAAGAGCAATTCCGCAGGATTCACGAAATTTTGCCATCTAGAACTTCAAAATACATTTTCAGAAGTTAAGTTGCAATCTATCGCTTATATCCAAAACCACCCATCACAGTTGCAACGTTTCGATTTTCCTATCCTTCTTCCTCTCCCCCTTCTTCTCCTCCTCCTTCATATTTTCTTCTGTTTTCCTCACTTTTAGAAGAAAACTAATGACAACAATGGCTCGGAATTTTAAAGCATCACCATATTATATTGGTAAAGAAAACCTAAGGAAAATTCAATCCATTGCATTGATTTCTCACAAGGTGGTATCAATTATTTCCAAATAACGGAGAGGGGGCCGAAACTTTAAAACTTGACTATTGACATACGTGGTTTTTGGGTTCAGCCTTTGAAATGCTGCCTTTTTTCGTTCGTCATTCCCACTTTTGCTTCGTGCCTGCATTAATTTGTCCACCTTATTCCGTGTACCACCCACTTCTCGTCCACAACAATGAGGGATTCTAATTTGCCATCTTCCACTAATAAATCACTTAGCTGCGTTCTTACCAACGGATAAATTGAAAATTATTCACAAAAATGGCAACGCTGAAGAAACCCCACACGCCGAAAAGACTATGCGTCAGTTCATCAGCCACCGCGCCGGGGCGTCATGCAGCTTCGTGACGTGAACATCGTCAGATTTCCTTTTAAATTCCGACTTTCCCGACGATCCCAAACGAGAATGACGACTTTTATCCGCCCAATTTGGCGTCGGGGAGCGGATCGTAAGTATGCACGGCAGGTGGCGCTGCATCGCCCTTAATTAACATGGCCGACGAGCTGCAAACTCCGCGCAAAACCGTGCGAAGTTACATAATCGAGTTTTTAGCGCACTCAAAGGCACCGGCCGCGGCCCGGCGGCGCTTGCATGCGGGAAAAGATTGTGACGGACTGATCGCTTTCTTTCGACCTAAAAACGATTTAGCGAGGGCAGAACCACCACGATACGGGTTTGTGCATCGATGCCAGGTCGGACAAAAATTGAAAATCAACTGCGGAAAAAGTAAAAGAGTGATCGATTCTTTTTGGGTGGGAGGGGGACACCCTCTTTTTGCACTGACTGCAGCGTCTATTCTTTGAAGATATATATAACCGCCAAAATGAAGGGGTATTCAGTTTTGCTCCCTTTCTGCCAAAAGTATATGGTAGGTAAACCGTTAGTCTAGATGAATAATGCGGGAAAATACTAATTTTTCCTTAATTTCATGTATGATTTATTCATATCGTTTGAGATACTCTGGAATTGTAAAATTTTTGGCGCATTTAATTTTTCAGAATCTAACGAGGAACTGACATGGAGGATTGGACAACACCAGTAAAAGCACGAAGCAACTTTTAAGGAGAGAATCAGTAAATGTCGATCACAGAAATGTGTAAATGAAAAGTATAATCTCTTGTGATTTTCAGAAACGTTGTTTTTTTTCACTCTGGCCTCCGTAGGAAATATTTCCATAGGCCTCCATCCCCCATGAAATTTCTGTCAATAAAATTATTGAAATGAACGTGTACGCTATATTTTTAGTATTTAATTAGTGATATTTATTGGAATAAGGGGCAACAGTACCCACTTCGCGGTCAATTTTATTTGCATAGCGATAGTTTTCTTTTTTTACTGTAAAATGCGAAAAATTGCTGTAGAGAGGAATCTGCTTTTCATAATAATTCCAGAATACAAACTGCCTTATTGACATCCGTAGTCCAAGTTAGACTTAAGATTACTATGACTGTCCAGTGTCCAAGCAGCCATTGAGCATTCATATTACCATCTAATGAAGTAAGATTTTTACATTAGCAGGGCCGGATTTACCTACTTGCCGCCCATGGT
This sequence comes from Bemisia tabaci, assembly GCF_918797505.1. Lineage (NCBI taxonomy): Eukaryota > Metazoa > Arthropoda > Insecta > Hemiptera > Aleyrodidae > Bemisia > Bemisia tabaci. Next base: position 19,696,157 of record NC_092796.1, read on the forward strand.
CCTTCTCATTCGTTTAAAAACATCAATAAAAACCATCAAGTGAACGTGCCGGAGGGGGAGGGGTGTAAAAGAAGCGTTTACCTACTCGGGTTGGATACATTTTTTGCGAAAGCCCTATCAACGCTACTAGCAAAATTTCACGGAACTTTGCGCGAAAGTTAAGTTCCGTAAACATATCTCTGTGTAGACACGGTCCTCCATTTGGACAAACATAAAAGTGGTTTAATACTTTTAACGTCCGCCGCCGCGCCGCGCCGGGCTTATCGCACTGTGTTTGGCGCAATGCGTGAAGTATTCCTGCAGTCTTGTAGGCGCTACGCGTTTCACGCCAACCGCTCCTGACCGCACTGTGTTTGACGCAATGGGTGAAGTAATCATGCAGTCTTGTAGGCGCTAATATGTGTTGCATGTCGACCGCCGCGCCGTGCCAACTGCCGAGGGCTTGTCCTTTTCATCTCAAGTCCTCGTCATCATTCCTCTCTGCGCTGAGCTCCAGGCCAATTACGTGTTTAGTTCCTCTCTTAACTCGAAATTAATTAACTAGTGCTGTCTCTCATCACCTAAAAATTACAATCGAATAATTAAAGATGCTGTCTCTTTTATCACCGAAAAACGATAAAATTAGAAATTACTATACTCTCAGGAAAAGGAGATTTTGTCTCCTTTTCTCATTGATAATTTTTTTTCTGAATCCGATTTTTTTTATACCTACATTTATAAATTTGCAAAATTTGCCGCCATGGGCCGCGGCCCATGTGGCCACCCCTTTAGTCCGGCCCTGTACATCAGTATAATTAATATTTTTAATCAAGCACGCATAAAAGTCAAAATTGAAAAATGATCGGATAGAACTTTCAGGTAAATATCGGATGGAAAAAGAAGCTTTACAAAGATCTTAGCACGTGAGATGTATCAGCATAGCATTAAACTTTGCAACTTGGCACTAAAGCTTGGAAGGTAAGCGGATTATTTACAACCGCGCGGCCGGCGCTAGGGCAGAGGGCTGCTCTTGATTTCGTCCGTAGATAGGACAGTTTTGTCCGATGTCATCATATTCACCAGGCAGAATCGTTGTTTGAGACAGCTTTGTGCTTGGGGTCGAGAGGGGAGGGGAACAGTGAAGGCTTTTAACCTCAATTTTTTCTTCCGTTATTTGGCGACAAGAACCATTTGTAGTCGATGTTATTCTTGATCCGTCCTTAGTCAAACACGTTCCAAAATCAGATCTGATGGCTTGACCCCAGAATAATGCATCTAAATGACCATATTTCCGAGATAATCTATCTTCATAAATGTTTTTCGTGGCGAGCAAAGAACCATATTATATAATTGAGGAAAGATGAAGGGGCACTGATGCATTTTCGTTCTTAATTTTTGGTGATTTAACTTGAATTGACGTATCTTTATTAAGCACTAAAACTTCGCAGTCTAATCCCTTCTGAAATCATCTCTGTTAGAGCTCATGCAAGTTCGGGAAAATAACGCTTAATTGATTAAAGAGGGACGTGGGAAACGTCCCCCCCCCACCCAAAAAAAATATCGAACAAGTTTCCCCTCATGGCTGTGAATAAATTCCTAGAGAATAGGAAAAAATTCGGAAAATTTAGTAGACAGTACCAATTTTATTTGAGGTTTTCAAATTCCCATGGGCTCCTCCTAATAATAATGCGAGAATAAGTGTCCGTGGCGTAGAAGTTAGGAAGGGAGAAAAATACAAGAAGGCTTCATGCAAAATTTTTTCAGCTATAAGCATACCCTTTTCAGACGTACATTTTGGAATACCACCAAAAACATTTTTTGGACTGCCTGAAGTCCTCCTGGCCATTAAAATTATGATTTTACAGTATCGCAGCACTGCTTCTTTGTGAGATCTGCCAAGTTTTTGACCTCTTCATGGAAAATGCCCCCTTTAAATGGTGCTGTTTTTCCAGATGTCTGATAAAAAATTACTTGGAATTTTAAGGAGGATCACCTTTCTTCGAGGAGAAAAACTATGACCGTTCCTGGTGATCACATTACATAGTTTTACTACAATGAAAAACCAACGCAGTATAGTGTTGTTTTCACGTAGGACGGCGGTATGTCACGTCCATCCCAAGTCAATGACGTTAGGTCTTCGATTGCATTGGACAGCAAAGTCGCAGTTATGTAGACATGCAATTTCATCTAAAATTATCGTACTTGTAACGTTCGCAACGGTATCGATGTAGATTCTCAATGGTGCAGCTCAAGCTAATTTCTCGGCGCACAGTAAGGTAAAGTTGAAGTTTAAGAGGCTCAAAGCACCACATTAATATTTAGTTTTTTTTTAAGAGTTTCAATTATTCTTGAAGTTTCTGTTCCTTATAAGTTTTCAAATTATTTTATGGATTCTTTGTGTTCTAAGTTACCCGTGATAGATTACGTACATACCAATTAAAAAGCCCTAGAGAGAAACGTTTGAAGTGAATTTCAAAAAAATTCAAGTTTGATCCACGGTGCTATGAACGCAATTAAAGGATAAATGGACACGCCGTATTAACTGAATTATTGAGGGTAACATCAGGACATGTGTGCGACGTATCCTCATATTTGGTTCTCGTGATTCACGCATATTAAACTCGTTGTAAATGCATCTGTTTAGAATACAGTTACTAGACGGAGGAAATAGACAGACGAGAGGATAATCCATTAGATTTATCACAACAGTGTGTATGCAGGCGAGCAGTGGCTCGATAAAGTAACTGCAACTAAAATTAATGTATACTACCTGGCTCAAAATCAAGTATAGACTCAAAGTTATAAATACCTTTACTTAAATAATTTTTGGAACTTTTTGGCTTTGTTTTCTCCGCGAAATGGTGTGAACCTAGCAAATTTTCTCTGCCTTGTTTGTTACGTGCAGCTCGGGCTATTTCTTAATGTTTTTTCTCTCCTTCACCTAAGTTTTATCTTATTTCCTTCCTTTCTTTCTTCTCTGTGTAGCATCTAGTGTCATTGTTAGGCTTCCTTATTTCACTTTTGACGTAAAAAACTCCGAGTTCAAGGAGGCGTATCATAATACGTACAAGCTTTCCACCTTCAAAATGTTTTCATCATTTTTGGGGTTATCGGCAAGTGCGTAGTTACCTCTATGATTCCACTCTCTCTAAATTTTGAAAATAAAACCCAGGAAGAGGTGTGACCCCCGGAGGCTCATGGAGAGAAACAAATCGTTGCTTTTACAAAGCTTACCTATATTGCATAACAGGTCCGTCTCAATGTTTTAGTCACAGTTACAATGTGCCATTTATGATAATATTGCTTTAGCCCCAATAAAAATACAAAATATTTACCGGACCGACATTTCTGCAACCACAAAAGTAACATCAAAACTGCGACTAGAAAAGTAGGTTCACCTGGAATTCACCATGAACCAGTGAGAAATACGATTTTTTTCTCATGGTTGAACTGCATAGTGGCCAGGAGGCGTCACTCAAATTTAACACTCGTGAATTAAAAAAAGAAAAAGGAAAACATAATAATAGTGTATCAAAGGAGAAAGACGGAGTGCGGAAGTGTTGCATAAAGAGCGATTTTAATTAAAGTAGGTTAATGGCATAGATCACGACGACACCCGTGGAGCCGAGAATAAAAACCCGGCCTTACATTATGGATTATAGATTCGACATAGTTCGGCAAAATGATGGGAGGCTCCAGCCTCAGCCTCAGCGCCGGCGCGATGCGACGCCGCGACGTCCTCGAATCCCCCAGCGCCGTTATATAAGGTAACGCAGGTAACGCCAAAGGAGTGACTGGTGACTGACTACACGTATACAAGATATAAATCAACACTCAACCCACAACCGGCGCTGCACGATGGAGCATTCGCTGGAGGATCACGATTAAAACGGACTAAACGCAAGCATGGATTCGAAAATATGATTTCTAAATTGAAATTTTGTATTTTACAACAGGTATGGAGGTATGGAGGAATGATAAATGAATCAGTGAGAACGAAAACGCACCAACTCGGAAAAATGAAAATGATCAAGACACACACAAAACTGTACAGTAGGTGAAGAAGTTATATGTAGTTTAAGAAAAAGATTTTTGCTGCCGAAAGACAAGTACTTATGGTTCCTTTAAAGGTCCAAGTTGGAACAGATGCGCAAACTGCGATGACCTTTATGTATATTAAGTGTCTTTAATGGAAATTAAGCATTTTCGAGTTACCGAGTTGGTGTGTTTTCGTTCTCACTGATTCAAATACTGAACAGGGCTATTAGATTGGATGATTTAAGAATAGAAGTTTTGAAGAATGTATAATTATTTGTACTTATAAGAAGAACAAACATTGCTATATTATCTTGTGTAGAAGAAATAGTTACGTATAATTTCGACTTAAAGATCGTACTCAGATGCCCCCCCCCCCAACCCCTTCCATACATAAAGGCATTGGATCGGAAAATTTGAAAAGTGTTCCTCCAGCAGAATATTTAATAATCAATCAGTCTAATTTCTCTGCATTCCTTCAAAATTTCAAGTTACTTGTGCATAGCACAAACGTGCAGTGAATATTCAATACCACACAATGTTGTGAATCAGTTTTGATGGATCCTACTTTTTTTCCCCCTTTTTAGGAGACAAATCGATGCAGTAAAGAAGAACATTGCCTGTAATTCGTTGTGAAAATATTAGTTTTCAAAATTCAGAGGTAATTTCAGGCTATCTTTTAAAGTATCAAGGGCTGGTTTGCCTCGGAATATTTCACCCAAAAGCTACTTCAAGTAGCACACTTATCATCATATGTATGTATATATACACTATCACCATATCCTTGAATCTTTCAAATACTGTTTTCTTCTCCCTTATCTCTATATGTTCACCTTCTGAGTTGACTCATAGCGATACGCTCGTGCTTTGGAGTGAAATTGTGAAGATTCGGCTGAAATTTGGCAAGCGGTGCCCAGAAAATCAATTATAGAAGCAAACATTTATAGTTTACTGGCTTATCGTTCATATTCCCTCCCTTTTTCTCTTTTTTTTTCACGTTCGGTGTTCATTATGCAGCGTGCGTTCGTGAAACTATCACAAACCATTCACAGCTTGATCTCTAACTTTATCGTGGCTCCAAGAAGAGTTACGGCGGTCGAAAACTATCGGTTGCGCGCCTGAAAATTGGGCAGTGAACGGAGCTGGAGTCATAAAATTTCGTGGTGCGGCTCGAAATTCCTACCATTAAATCTGACCCCTTGATATCGCCTTTATATTAAGTATCGCTGTAGAGAGAAGGAAACGCGATCGAAAGTGACAGCGCGGTTTTAAAAATTAAACGCTTTCTTGGTACTCATCAATGCTATCTGAGGTAGGTATCCACGAGATCACACGAAATGATTACAAACATTTTAGCGGAGGCAAGAAGAAAACGGCACGGGATTACCTTTATACGATACTACTTGTATTATTATAGATAAGATTAAATTTAACACAGAAAAATATGCCACTTTCATAAAAAAAAAAAAAAAAAAAAAAACAACTGAAGTCTTAAATCATCATTTGCGCTATTTTTCACACTAAATCCTTGTGTTTGAAAGTATTGTTTTTGATTACAACTTTAAAGCCATAAAATGTAGAGATACCTAAACGTATTGTCGCATGCGTCTTCATATGTTGCTCTTGTTTTTTGAAAATTAATCTAATTAGACCTTAACCAGCCAGGTTTCTCGGATGAAAGAAACCCCTTTTTTGTAGTGGTTGTATATGAAATTTTTCACACAAAGCAAACAAAAAGCTCCTAAAAAAATAGTGTTTCGGAAATTTGTTGGTAAAAATATCGATGCACTTTGAAAATACTCGAAAAATAAAAAATACATTTAAGAGAAACCTTTTTATTACTGCGGACAATTGTCAGTTACTTCCTCGTATTTTGAAATCAAAACAAATCAGGGCAATTTCCGTGGAAAAAATACTTCTGAAATATTTTTTAAAACTGCATAATGATCTTCTAGGAGTTGTACCACAAAGTTGACTTTTTAGTACCTATTGTAGACAAAAGAGAGGTTTAAACTTTGGCCCTATATAGTTATAACTTGGAAAGTATCAGCTTCGCTACTACTGAGCTGAGCCACTGCTGCACCGGAATATAATGATGGTTGAACATTTCTCTGAATAATACTTCCGTTCACTTTATAACCAAAAATTAATTAGATTGTGCTTTATCGACGGCGAAAGATTTTTTTTCTTCTTCGGTTTTTTTCAAATGACACGTTTTTTTTTTCATCGTTAAAATGTTGTGCAATTTTAGACAAAGTTGGACATTACGAGAGATCTTTATGTATGAAGAAGTACATTGTCTGATCGTCAGAAGCTAAAACGGCTAGTCTCTTCGAAAAAGCGAAGTGCTCGCCGAAACTTTCTCTAGCAAAGTTCACAGGTTGTGAGAACGCTAACAAGTGACAGTGAAAGAGGAACACATAAAAATCAAACGGTTAAAACAATGTAGCTTCAATGTGAAGTTTCGCGGAGAGGAGATCCCCAGACGAATACTCAACACGCGAACCATTGAAAGCTTTTTACGAGGATCAGTGGGTAAAAAAATAAAACCAAGAGAGCGCCCTGACATAAAAGGTTAAAGACTAATTGATTTTCGAGAGATAGCCACCACCACTCGATCTCCAAAGACGGTGATCGGAATTTTGGGTGGGGCGTCGCGTCGTCGGACTTGACACCACGGAGTGTGTTCGCTTTGGCCGTTTATCTGTCCTATAAATGGGGCTTTTGCATCGTCTTCGGAATTCTGATTTAAAAATTCGCCTGGAATGATCGCGAAAATATTTATACTTGTACACTTCGAAATGCCCCGATCTCATAGGTGAATGAAGTGCTCTTACACGTGGACGTATTTCCGCCAAAGGTACAAGATACTTCCTAAAGTTTGCATTGAATTACGAAAATTTTACAACTTAAGGTTTGATAGGGGGATTGCAAGATATGTATCAAAGATATTTTTTAAATGTTTGTATTGCATTTGATTTTTTGTGAAGTGTATGTCCATTAAATACGTGCAATTGCTCTGTAGATGGGATCAAACTGGAAAAACACGTGTAACATGGTGCGTGGTAGAAGTCATCTCATTTTCCAGAGGCAATATTTCGACGGTGAAATTATGTGACGTTGCAGACTTCCTGTCATTTTTAAATTTTTAAGTGGAAACCACACAACGCCAATTCTTGAGAATTTGCGTGATTTTTTTTCGTCGTGCGAAAAAAAATTGGCTGTGAAAACTTCAAGGGATGATATTGACTCGTTCTCCTTCAAAAAAATAAAATGGGAGCGCATGGAGATTTCTAAAGACAGCAAAGAAAACAAGTGGTATGGTAGGTCGATGTCTGGTTTCATTATTTAAAGAAATTTGGCACCTGTAGAAATCCGAAAACTTTTTCGCTGTTCTTTAAAATCCATAACGTTCAAACAAAACGCTACGACACGCAAAAACGAAACGTTGGTGCCATTTGGCGCAAATTTAAATGAGCCACGCACAAAATAGGTAATAGTACTTTGGTTCTCGAGCGAAAAATCGAACTGTGGTGAAAACGTCAGGATTTGTGACATAAGCCCCGCGTTCAAGATTTTCGACTTAAGTTTGTTAAAACACGCGAATGTATTGACCGGTGACTCTCGCCAAGATCATTAGCGCCGCTTCAATGCTGCGTTCATTTATTTCGAATCGTTCTGTAGCTCCAGCGGATCCTTTCAAACGCCAAATTCTGTTACGTGAGCCAGTTTAAATTCCGATTAGAGTGGACGGCCCGTGCGTATTCGCAGTCCTCGCTTGTCAGACTGTTTTCAAATATTTCATTACTCTCCGAGTCTCCGTAAAGCTATCGGGAGAAACAATCGCAGAAATTCTAGAAAAATTGCATATTGAGGTGAACCTTCATAATAGCACCTCAGCCGGCGCCTAAATAATAGTTGATATTTCTTACGAAAATGGCTCAAAAATCACGATGAGTGCATTAGGAAAGTCTGATATACACCCCTGACCTCACAATCTGCTTGAAAAATATGCGTTTTTTTAAGCGCCCTACCACTGGTAAAAAAACCTCTTGGACCAATGCCGCGGTGCATTGACTTTTTTTTTTTTTTTTTTTTTTTTTCTGCTGGTTTAATGGCTTCGTGTCTATTGCACCTTCAGCCAACTTTAGACAATGTTTAGTGTCCGTAGACATCAGGCTCCATGCTCCAGGCTTTTCTAATTTTCAGGGATTAGGGCCGAGGAGAATCTGTTTCAGCAGATCTACTCGTCAATTCCGTGAAAATTAGACGCCACCACCGGGATTCGAACCCGGGACCTATTGACCTAGAGTCAGACGCGCTGACCACTAGGCCAACCTGGCCGGCGTGCATTGACTTAAGAGTGCAGTTTCTTGTCGCCGGATTTAAGAGTCTTGAACTCTTGTTTCAAGCGGATTTTGCATTGATTCAAGCGGATTTTGCATTGAAACAAGAGTCCAGACTCTTAAATCCGGCGACAAGAAACTGCACTCTTGAACCAAGAGGTTTTTTGTACCAGTGTACTTCAAAAACGATACTACGGCACGGGTGAAACTTACGTTGGAGTTGTTCTATCCAACCCTTACGCACTAGGATGCTACGCAATACTCAACATGACCGACGCCAACCTGCCAAAACACACGTGACGAGATGGGATTTTATCAACCGACGTGTTTTTATATTTACATTTTCCTTATTTAAAGACCATGGTGCTATAATGAAGAGTTGGAGAATACTTGATGCATTGCATGTATACCACGGTGCACGTTTACCGCAAATGGGCGCCTACAAGCCTTCGAGAATACTTCACGCATCGCGCGTTCATTACGGTGCGTGCTTTAATCGTTGAAAATTCGTAATGGGCCTTTTGCAAACTCTTACGACAGCAAAACTAAGATAAGTCTCTTACACAAATTGTCTCAATGGTCACAATGAGCGCATCAGGAAGGTCTAAGATGCACTCCTAACTTCATAATCTGCGTAAGAATAATGCGTTTATAAGCTTCCTACTTCAAAAACGATACCTTCGCAAAGATGAACTTTTCGTAAGAGGAGTCGTCCCATCCAACTCTTGCGCATTAGGATGCTACACAATGTTCAAAATGGCTGACGCCTCGAAGCACCAGGGTCTTCATCAATACAGGGTAAATTTGAGTATTATCTCGCCGGTTAATGAAATCCCTTCTAGTCACGTGTTTCGGCGGGTTGGCGTCGGACATGTTGAATATTTCGTAGCATCCTAGTTCGCAAGGGTTGGATGGAACAACTCCTTTTACGAAATGTTCACATGAGCCGAAGTATCATTTTTGAAGCGGGAAGGTTAAAAAAAGCATTTTAATTACGCCGATTATGAAGTTTAAGACTGTATTTCAGACCTCCCTGATGCACTTATCGAAATGTTGGAGCCTTCTTCTATGAGAGACGACTCTTCATTTTGCTCTGGCTATAAAGTTTGCCTACGTATCATTTTTGAAAAGGGAAGCTTAAATAGATATATTCCTTATGCAGATTTTGAAAGTTCGAAGGGTGTTTCAGGCTTTTCCGATGAGCTTAACATGATTTATAAGCCATTTTCTATTAAAAATGACTCTTTTTTTGCTCTTGCCGCATGAAGTTCGCAACAGGCCCATTCATTTTCCTGCATGGGTTTAATGTTTATATTCTAAGTTGACCCAAATTTCCTCATTGAATTTTTCTTTTTATATTTTCTTTGAGAGAATGGACCGGCCCGGGCGGCAGTGCGACCTAGTGACCGAGTCGTGAACTAATTACCAATAATTCAGACGTTGCAGAACCTCGGAGCCGATCATTAATGATCCCTCGGACAGTCCGGCCGGCGCAACGTCCAGCGAACGGACACCACTCCCATTACTTAATTGCCCCGACTTGAGTCGACAAATTAATTTTTCGTGCTCCCGTTCAAAGGCCCCACGAGCGCGCGCCCGATCGTGTCGCGCAAAAAATCTCCGACCGATTGCAGAAGTCATAATTAGCTGCAGTTCGCACGAGTCGCGACTCAAAGGAGTCCGACCCGAGCCACGGTGCATAGTTATGATATCCGAGACTTAAATTAGAATCAGCTGAGGCAGAAATATTAGTAAATAATATCTGTGCCAGGAGTGCATGAAAATTTCACTGTTCAGGGAAAATGGAGACGTGGGCATTTTTTGTTGCGATTTTTGTCAGGTGGGAGTTAGAGTATGTATACACCTTAATAGACAGAATATGAACGCTAGAGTATCCACCTCTGATTATGGTTCAGCCATCTTCGCCTTTATGGAGCTCCTAGGATTCAAAAATGGCGGACGTCAAATGCAGATGCTTTTAAATTGCAGATAATGAGGTTTCATTCGCTTGTTTTATCGTGAAATTTACTCAAATCACATTAGTAGGCGTATGTACTCAGCTTTGACACCAATTTTGTGCGTTCGATTGGAACGAAAAATTACTTCAATTTGAACCTCTGCCATTGCAAGGTTAATAACAGGTGTAGTAGGTGAAAAACGTGGCAATAGCCTACTCTGTCCTCTGATACTAGCTGCTCCCAACTATTAGAATCGACGCCATGTTTTTTCATCCTAAGAGTCTCCGTGAGACAAAGTGGCGACACTCTCCCTGTAAAGGCACGCTAATGAGCGGAAGATTAGAATTGAGTTTGCGACAAAAAAACATGCTGCATGGCAAAAACCAGTCAAGAGCTGTATAATGCATTTTTACGTCAATCGAGGGTGCATAGGCTCATAGGTAAAGCAAACGTTTTGAGGGTGACCTGTAACGCACTGGAGGCTCCTTGAATAAAGGATTTTTCTTCGTCATAAAAACCAAACTTTTGGTCCTCTATTTACACATATCTTACGCACACTCCAGCATTTGGGAGGCTATTTGCTGTGCAAAAATAATTAAAACTGTGAACACATATCATAGATGGAAACGTAGGTGTAAGGTAATATAGTGCTTGTAAATCGTCGTCGCTCTGACGTAAGGACGTATCTAAATTTCCGCACGTGAGCCCTGTTCTCCATATGACACTATGCTTTCCAGGGCTCACATGAAAATAGAGATACGCTCTTACGTCAGAGGGACGACAAAATGGGAATAATCAGATGCGAGGAATCTAGCTATCCCTCCGCAAGTATTTACTTAGGTCGCGCAGGCACCTTTACTTTACGAATGAAGAGTCCCGTTCTGAAGTGTGCTCATTAGACGGAGGTATCCAGCGATGTCAAACGTTTGGTCATTTCATGGGCAATTTACATCAAGAAGATTTGTGATTTGACTTTTGAATGTTGAGACCTATGCAGGCGTTTGCGTTTGGAGATCGAATGAACTTGAGATGTGATCTTCGAGATCTGTACATTATGCCAGAGCCAAACATATTAAATTTTTGTGTGAACAAAACAGTTTTTTAAGCGCGTTTCACATCCGCTATTGTTATAGATAAGTCCTCATATATGCTAAAAGAACTGTGTACCTAGGGATTGCGTGCAACATAGTTCCTTTCAGCATAAATACGTCCAAATATCCCTTTTTTTAATGAACAAGGAGGCAGCTAGTATGCCGTAGTTATTAAAAATGTTAACCTGTAGACCAGGACACGTTTCTTTCACGGACAATCTGACAACGAAGACTGCCAGGTATTATGAAGATAATCACCGTGCCAACGATCTTGGTGCTATCTCTTGCAACCCATTCAAAATCCTGCGTAGTCGGCATAATTTTAAGATGAATGAAAGGCTCCTCGCACTCGTCGCAAATGCCATTCATCAGGGATGCCTGCGCAATAAGAAGCCACGGATCCAGTTCGGATCTCTCGCGCGAGGAGATTTCAAAAGACGGGATGTATTCACAGGGAGTCAGGGGCAGTCAGGTCCATCTCCATCCAACCCGCCACAATACTTTAAATAGCAAGCTTGGATTCTGCTCAAATAATCTTCGTCAGCGCATGATCGGGAGCTGTTGCAATTTGGCGCTTCACATTTATGACGTCACTGTGCCGCACGATCAAGCACTGAAAAAAAACACATTGGATCTAGAGTCCAGACTCTTGAAAACATTGACAAGAAAAAGGACTCTTAATTCAATCAGATTTAAGCTTAATCAATAGAAAATCCGCTCAAATTAAGAGGCTTGGTTCTTGATTTAAGCTTAAATCTGATTGAATCAAGAGTATTTTTTCTTGTCGATGTTTTTAAGAGTCTGGACTCTAGATCCAATGTGTTTTTTTCCAGTGCGCTGTGCCGCGCAATCAAGTTCTAAAAGGTGCTCGATTCGAGAAAATAGATCCAATGAACCGAAATTGTGCTTTTCGGGAGAGGTAATTGAAGAATGCTTCTTCAAAGTTTTCATGCTGATCCAATTGCTAAATCTCTGTTTTCTCTTTGCAGTCAGTAAGTATTCGTCCGTATTGAGGAGCGTTAAAGTAAGAGCCACATAACTGATCCTCTTAGCTTATGCGAGGGGCCCAAAGAAAACGCGTTTCGAAAAATGTATTTATCTATACAGGGTTATCCAAAAGTCACTGACCACCCCTGTAACTTTTTTCCAAGTTGAGATAGAAGTTTGAAACTTTGGGAATGTTCTTCGGTCTAAAGTAGCAACTTTTTGGGCCCCCCAAAATTTTGGGGGGCGGCCCCCCTTAAGGGGGGCGGGGGCTAACTTTTTTTTTTCAAATGGCAACCCCCCCTTTGTGATACCTCATTCGAAAGATAATAAAAAAAGAAAATTTTTGGCGCAAACCGCAGGTCAAAATGTTCAATTTTGACAAAATGGCGGCCGGTCAAAGTTCAAAATGGCGGAAATTTGGCATCTCCGTTGTTTATTGACAGATTGGTGTGAAACTCGCAATCCTAGGGTTTTTCGAGATGAGAAAAACGATTCTGGCATTGGTTTTCCAGAAAAGTCAGTCCTTTTCAAAATGGCGGCGGTCAAAATGGCGGCCTCAAGCGGGAAGTGGATATTTAGGCTGCATATCGTTGGATTTGCATGAAACTAGGTATGTGGGGATATTTCGGAACGAGAAGAACGAATCTTTCAATGGATATCTGAAATTTTGACAAATTCCAAAATGGCGGCGGAAAAATGGCGGTAAATCAGTTTTACGGCTGTTCGCCGATGGATTTGCATGAAATTCGATATCCTGGCGGTTTTTGGCTGAATAAAAAGGAATCTTTCATTAGATTCTTGAAATATCAAATAATTTCATGCTAATCCATCGGTAAACAGTCGTAAAACTACTTTCCCGCCATTTTTCCGTCGCCATTTTGGAATTTGTCAAAATTTCAGATATCCAATGAAAGATTCGTTCTTCTTGTGCCGAAATATCCCCACATACCAAGTTTCATGCAAATCCAACGATATGCAGCCTAAATATCCACTTCCCGCTCGAGGCCGCCATTTTGACCGCCGCCATTTTGAAAAGGACTGACTTTTCTGGAAAACCAATGCCAGAATCGTTTTTCTCATCTCGAAAAACCCTAGGATTGCGAGTTTCACACCAATCTGTCAATAAACAACGGAGATGCCAAATTTCCGCCATTTTGAACTTTGACCGGCCGCCATTTTGTCAAAATTGAACATTTTGACCTGCGGTTTGCGCCAAAAATTTTCTTTTTTTATTATCTTTCGAATGAGGTATCACAAAGGGGGGGTTGCCATTTGAAAAAAAAAAGTTAGCCCCCGCCCCCTTAAGGGGGGCCGCCCCCAAAATTTTGGGGGGGCCCAAAAAGTTGCTACCTTAGACCGAAGAACATTCCTAAAGTTTCAAACTTCTATCTCAACTTGGAAAAAAGTTACAGGGGTGGTCAGTGACTTTTGGATAACCCTGTACAAGTGATGCGTATAAGCGTTGTGAAAAAACCCCCTAGAGAATCTGGAGGAGTTGAAACAAACTTTTAACCTCGAAAAATTTGAGATTTTCATACTTTTATATGCAGACGTCTCCAAAAAACCGATGAAAAATCTGAAGGAGGTAAATATATTTTCTAGTCGCATCACGTCGGAAGGAATTCAGTCCTTGAAAGGAAACATTTTTTCGTGCATGTTGTCGCAGATTTGTCAATACCGATGCAATGATTTTCGGATTAATTTAATGAGGCGAGCATATCATTGAGAGATTGCACGAATAAGTGCCCTCAGGAGTGCTCACCGTTGATTGAAAGCCGCACTTAATCCGTCAGTAACATTTTTCCTCCACCGCGACCTAGGCTCAAAGGACGATCGAACGACGAGTCTTCACGAGCAGGGCTCATTGACTGGATTATTTTACAAGCTGACATAAATCCATACTTAATTTTCATCACCTGCTCGGGCAAATACCCGTACTCGTTTTGTGTAGACGGAGGCTGAGGCCTGTGTTACTGTTACAGCTATGCTCATGTTCACAGGTTGCAAGTCATCTTATCCTGTGAGATGCCGATTGGATGATTTCGACTATCTTCTGACACGGTTTTTGCCAGCCATTGGTCACAGCTTCTTACAATACAGTTATAATAAATAATGAAATATAATAAGAGATACACTATTAAACGTTTTAAGTGAAATTCAGTGCCGGAGTATACATAATGGCGCCCAAAACCCCGAGTGATAGAATACAGAGCGGAACACTGAAAAAAACACTCCGGCCGTGGAAGCCGTACTTACGGGCTATATAGAGATACCGTCCGTGTTCCGGGCTCAGAGGCCGAAAGTTCCGGGCGTAGCACCCGTAGCACTTCGACTGCTCCGGGTGCTACGCTTGGAACTTTCGGCCTCTGAGCCCGGAACACGGACGGTATCTCTAGCCCGTAAGTACGGCTTCCACGGCCGGAGTGTTTTTTTCAGTGAATCTATATGCTCTTCACGGAGTGACTTACACTCTTACAGAGCAGAATCTACTGTTTTTGCGGAGTGTCATACGCTTTTATAGTCTTAATTTTACTTCGCTTTTATATACTGAAAGAAAAACTCCGGCCGTGGAGGCCGTGCTTATGGGCTATACATACATACCGCCCAAGTTTCGGACTCAGAGGGTGAAAGCTCCGGGCGTAGCACCCGGAGCAATCAAAGCTACGGCTCCAGCACCCGGAAGTTTCGGCATCTAAGCCCGGAACGGACGGCATGTCTATATAGCCCGTAACTTTTTTATTTTTTTCAGTGTATCACTCGAAGTTTTAGAGTCCTGTATAGACTTCGCCATCGAATTTTACACTGCGATTTTTTACAATGTAACGATCCTCAAAATTTACTAGTTTTCGGATGAAATCTATACATAGAGGTAATTAAAATAGAGAAGAGCACAACATAAAATTAACACGCTTTCACGAGCGAGCAAAAAAGGAGGTAACCTCCTCGGTATCTGGAAACAAGCTCTCTTATAACCTTCGGTTGAGGGTGGTTCTTGGGTATTGTGAATAGAGGTGTGTGCATCACAGAAGTACGGCATACGCCTTCATAAAGCTAATAAACGAGTATTTCATGTAATTAACGCCACCTGCGTCGAGTGACAACTTTCAATGACCCACATCGGAAGAGAGGAATCCGCGGTATTTTAAAAAGCTCATTCTTCGCCCGAGACTCCAGACCGGAATATGCATTGTTGCCGTGCACTTCTCCCACGACGAGATGTCTTTACCGATATTTGAACACATCCTTACTGCCGCTTCACACAGGTTCACTGCAGTGCTGAGGAAAACCGCCGTATAAACATTCGAATGTTGCTAAATATCCTCAAATAAAATATTTATTCTTTACGAAGATTCAAATGAATCAGTTGGTTTCAAAAGGGAACAGGTCTATATTCCTTGATGAGTCTTCGTTAGCATGTCCTTATGGGCAACTCAAGGCCCATGCAAAAATTGACTTGTTCCCTTTTGAAAACAACTGATTCGAATCTTTCTTCTCTCAATTTTCAAATATTTAGAACTATACAGCAAATAAAAGTCTGAGGAAAATTGATGGTAAAATATTCAATTTTTTGCTCAGTAGGTTTATGTGTAATGAGAGTAAATTTGGCAACAACCGAAGGCTCATGAGACGTTTCTCCTTAGAAGGGTAGTATAACGATGAGAACTCGAGAGGCCTGTCCTGACAATGAGAAAAAAATACTTGAATCAAAACGTCTGCTTATTCGATTCACGCTCTGTTTGAACCCTAATCTCTTGAATGAGAGGACATAAACTTGAAAAAGGTTAATAAGCTTGACTTTTTAAAAGATCATCAAGGCTGAGCCCATGCAATCTTTCGTTCATCATTTTCGATTGCAAAAATGCACAAATCTTGATAAAATAGCTGAATCGATAATGTATGTTCTTTTAGTTGTTGAATTTTGTTTTTCTTCTCGGTGACTCAAAGATCAAGCAACCTCAATCACAAAAATTTTGATGGAAATCGATGCGAAGATTTTTTGATACGGATAGGAGAAAAAGTTAGATTTCAGATTTTAAATGAAGGAGTTATTCATATCCATTACGCATGTTCTGTTCAGTTTTTTTTTCTCCCTAGAGGAGATGTGATTATTTGTTTTTATGTTTTTCCCTCTTTTGTCCTATTCACCAGTGCATGCAGGTCTCATCTGGAAAACAGTAAGTTTTTAGGGAAATTTACCTTGTACAATAATTGTTCGATATTTTCTATAACTGTATAGCAAGGAAGTGCAATAAATTACCAACACAAAACTTATCGGTAAGAACACAGCAAAGAAGGTGTGTCGCGCTTCAAAATGTTTCTGCTAAAATCAACAGAATTGTACAGCGAGACAATGCCGCAATGTAAAAGATTGCTGTCTCACAGAATTCACCTTGGTACGTGGGCTGAATTATTCTGACACATTCAAATTTGTTTTTTTCTCTCTTGTTTTTCTTCTTCTCATTTGTCTCCTCCCTATTTTTTGAGTGAAAAAAACTAATGATTGTCATGTCAGCATGTCACTACTTTAAATATTTCAATTAACAACCTCCTAAAGTCATTTACGCCAAAAACTGTTGTGTGAGATCGGAAAGATTTTTTCTCTTAACAATTTTGAATTCCTTGGGTCATAATTAAAACTGGACCAGTAAATCGGCCACGTGTATCACATTTCTTTTCTCTTAACGAGCTTAACTGCATTTACGAGGCTTTCTTCTTTGGTGCCCCTTAAAGAAATGTATGGATTTTACAGAACAACTTTTAAACCGGCGTTTGTGCAAATTCAAACGAGGTTTCACTTTATAAACAGTTTACTCAAACTCAACAATATTTCTTTTTTGTTCCAGTTTTTTTCTCAGTTTAATGTGACACAAGATGTAGCTCACCGCCCACGACAGTAGGAAAGAGGGTTTTTGCGATTAATTCATCGAATTCTTCAATTAGTTGAATACGACACACTGAAGTTGGATGCTTCAAGATTGGATTCGGGACTTTTAAATATATTTTTTGAGAATAGTTGGCCAAAACGTGCCTTTTGACAAAATAGTTGC
Organism: Bemisia tabaci; assembly: GCF_918797505.1. Classification (NCBI taxonomy): domain Eukaryota; kingdom Metazoa; phylum Arthropoda; class Insecta; order Hemiptera; family Aleyrodidae; genus Bemisia; species Bemisia tabaci. The sequence goes on from NC_092796.1 coordinate 19,713,601, forward strand.
GTTTTTTGCTGAAAGTGGAAATGTAACCAGTTCTTTCGAGTATGTGTGATTTTATGTGCGATTTGTTGATGTTTGTTTTAGACCTGTTGAACCTATACACCTAAGCCACCATCCTGAAAGCACGTGGGAAAATGTACAGTATCAAAACTGCACGAGTACACGTCTCCGTATATTCGGAAAATCACAAAATTTGTTCTTTTGTCTTCCATATTCCTCTGAGCCAGAGATCAAGAGGGAACTAAAGTTAAGACCAGGGCCGGATTTAGGGGGTGGCAAAGTTAAAGTCGGATTCAGAAAAAAAATTACCAACGAGAAAAGGTGACACAATCTCTCATTTCCTAATTTTATTGTCTTTCGGGGATACAACAGTTCGGGGATACAACAGACAGCTTTTTTAATTAGTCGAGTTAAGAGAAAAATCAAACAAGCAATTTGGCCTGGAACGACGGGGCTCAGAGAGCAATGATTACGAGGACTTGAGACGAAAAGGAGAAGCCCTCGGCGCTGCAGTCAACATGTAACACATATTAGCGCCTACGAGACTACATGAATACTTCACGCATTGTGTCAGACGTAGCAGCAGCGGCGGCAGCGGTCGGCGTGAAACGCATAGCGCCTACAAGACTGCATGAATACTTCATGCGCTGCACCAAATATAGTGCGCTCAGCGCGGAGCGGCGCGGCGGTGGAAGTTAAAATTATTAAACCACATTTTTTATGTTTGTTTTTTCATACTTTTTTCGTTTAATACTTATAAGTGGAAGGCCTTGTCCACACAGAGATAGGTTCAGGAAACTTAACTTCCGCGCAAAGTTTCGTGAACTTATGCTAGTAGTTTTGACAGGGCTTTCGCAAAAAATGTGTCCAACACGAGTAAACGCGTCTTATGCGCCCCTCCCCCTCCGGCACGTCCACTTGATGGTTTTTATTGATGTTCCAAAACGAATGAGAAGGGGGCGGCAAAATACAGGCGGCCCATGGGCGGCAAGTAGGTAAATCCGGCCCTGGTTAAGACTGCTCAATCCTTAAAGTTTAAGATGATGTAAATACGTAATACATATGAAGGATAGAATCTATACAATTCTGATCCTGAATGATTCTTTACCATTTTACATCTCATCTGAGCGTATGCACTTTTGACCGTATACTAGTGTAACTATAGAAATCTGTCTGAAGGATACAGTTAATGGGAATGGAAGCATATTTTAGAATTATCTACAAAGATCACCGTGCGTGAACTCACATTCCCTTGGTTCGATTTTATTACTAAAACTTACCAAAATTTGAGGGGGGGGGGGTATCTCCCCCGAGACTTTCGAAATTTGTTGGTTACTGATTTATTTAAATTAACTTGAATACAGTCGCACTGATATTACACTCTTTTACTGACTCAATTTCAGCCTGAGTCGAATTCTACCATTTAAATGCCACATCCAGGGTGGCAAAATGTCATGAATAATAAAATCTTGAAATTTCAGAAATGTATGAAAAATATTGAAAAATACCGGTCCCTTTTCATGTTTCGCAAAATGTGAACATTGTGATTTTCTTCTATTTTTGTGTGTTTGAGTGCGGTTGCAAACTCTACACTAGAAAACAAAACACATTGGATCTAGAGTCCAGACTCTTAAAAACATCGACAAGAGAAAATACTCTTGATTCAATCGGTTTTTTCTTAAATCAAGATCCAAGCCTCTTAATTTGAGCGGATTTCCTTTTGATTTAAGCCAAAATCTTTCTTGTCAATGTTTTCAAGAGTCTGGACTCTAGATCTACTGTGTTTTTACCCCCCCCCCCCCCCCCCGAAAAATATAAAATATTTTACAGCCTCGAGTTTCATGAAATATTTCACTGAAATTTCCAATCTTTCATTTCTTTCTTACGTTTTATGCCACCCTGCACTGCCTCTGCACATCCTGCATTCCTCTTTCACCCTCGCCCGGATTCAGAATCTTGAAAAGGACGGAAAACGACCGGGGCACGGCAGAGCAGCGGTGCTGCAACGACTCCTCACGTCCGAGTCGGGGATCGGGGAACCCATTAGTTTTCACGCTCAATTACTACATCACACTACTAGCATTGCTCCCCGGCCCGGGTTGCACCCGATGCAGAGCGACCTGGAATTATTCACGACCGGCAGCGCGGCGATTTGCTGCCGTTTGTCGGCGGCCGGCGCCGGGTGCGGGTATTATGAGAGTGAAAAAGGCGCTCGGCTTTGCCGGGCACAGTGACCCACTGAACTCGAACGACGCCGCGCCGCGCCGATCCAGCGAGCGTTGCGAATTTTTTGTCGTCGTTCCCGGCCGCCGACGCGACGCGACGGTCATCGCAAGCGCGGAAGACAGGTTCCTCTGCGTCACGGTTAAAGACGCTGACCCCGGGATAAGTTTCAAGGGCCTCAGATGTCGGGAGGAGGGGAGGTCGGGGAATCTAGGGGTCTAAGAACTTTTTATCTATGAATCACTAATTTCTCCTGATAATGTGCTGGGGTAGTGAAACTTCACTACACCAGACCAAAAACTTTCGATGTTGATTCGCTTATACGTGGAAGGTAACTCAAAGTTCTGACGGATAAGAGGCTTTCCATTTTTTTTAAGAAAAAAAAAAAAATGATCCATGGGCCATCTCAAGAGATAGTAGTTTCGGGGTAAACTTTGTGAAAAAGATCAAACACGATTCTAAATAACCCCTAATATTCAACTTTTGATGTTTTTTTCGTATATCGTGAATTACCAGTTTAAAATTCAAGCGTGTACTCCCAAATCCTAACCATCACCTCTTCATCCGTGATATACCTTTCCCTCGTGAGACAATTCTACCTACACAATTATCACCTACACAATCTATACAATTCTTACCTACTTTTCTGTTCATTTATGAGATGCTGAGTTTCCATTTCATGTAATGCGTTTGACTTCGAATAGTAGATTTTATGAATGATTGCTTACCTGAAAAAAGGAAAAGAGGATACAATAAGAATAAAAATATGTAAGGCACTGTAAAGATGTCACATTAACATGAATTGAAGAACGTATATAGAATTTTTAAATAAAATATGAATAGTGATTAAACTCCGGTTCGACCCATGCATGGTTCGTACAGCCGTTATCAATAGGCGGCTGCACACTGCACGGTTTAGATTGTAACAAAGGCAACACGCGCGCGATCTAAATCGTGTCTGCAACGAAAGGGATAGTTTTGGACGCCATCTCTATTTTCTCACCGATGCGCGTTAGAGAAAGAGCTATAAATATGCAATTTTGAACTCGCGTTTAGTGGATAAATATATCGTTCAAAAAGGTTAGGAGACTTTGGCGGCTGGGTGTCGTAGAGCGCTAAAAAGCGTTGTCAAAGCGACTTTTATGTATGTACTACCCAACCAACGATGCTCTAACCCAAAGAAAAACTAATCATAAAATGGACGGAGTTAAACAGAAAGGAACCAAGCCACATCGGGATCGAACCGAGAAAAAGAGGTTTAAAGTTTAGCTCCTGCATGAGACTCAATATAAAAGATAAACTTCAAGTTCAATTTCTGCAAAATTTGCTCCAACAAAAACTTTGAATTTTTGGCGATAGATAGTAAAGCAGTGGTTGAGTTCAAAACCACTCATAACTCAATTTTTTCCAAAATGTGGGTTGGTTCCTTTCTGCTTAACTCAGTCCAAATATTGACCGGACGTTTGGGTTTCCCATATCAACACAAAATGTTGGTCAGTTTTTCTCGTTGTGTGCGGTTGGTCTGGACAATGTCAACAAGGATGCGATGAGGCGAGTGGCGGTCTGGCGGTGCGGTCCGGCAGCGGCTGGAGCTGAGGCGGCTGCAATTGGGAGTCGGAGTGTCGGAGGATGTTGCTCTGTTCTTGATTCCGATTCTGGTCAGATGGACCGGCCGCCGCGTTCGGATCCAGGATCGCTCCGATGCCGATGCCGACGCGACGTCGACGCTGCCGTTGCTTGTTGTTCCACTTAGACCCTGGCCGCGGCCGTGGAGCCCGGGTCAGGTCGCGCCAAGTGTGCCGCTCGCGCCTCCCGGCTCGACGTCGCGTCCGCTGCTCCAGCCGCCGATACCCGTTGCCGGCCACTCATAGCTGCCCCGGCTCCACGTAGTAAGTCAGACGTAGGAAGGTACACGGAAAAAAATGAAATTGACCAAGGAATAAGAACTAACCGAAGAATATTAACCGCACGTTCAGCTTACAATGTGTTCTACTTCCTACATTTCACTGGAAAAAAACACATTGGATCTAGAGTCCAGACTCTTGAAAACATTGACAAAAAAATGACTCTTGATTCGAGTAGATTTAAGCTTAAATCAAAGGGAAATCCGCTCAAATTAAGAGGCTTGGTTCTTGATTTAAGCTTAAATCTGATTGAACCAAGAGTACTTTTTCTTGTCGATGTTTTTAAGAGTCTGGACTCTAGATCCAATGTGTTTTTTTTCCAGTGTAGCACAAAATATCGGTTACTTTATCTTATACTGTGTGGTAGGTTCATTTTCTGAAACCTTACATTCTGGAGTTCTGCTCTCTTTTGTGTAAGACGACAATATGTTTACGTAAAAAAATGGAACGCTGATTCAACAATCTTGTACTTGAAAAAGAGTCCCTCATGTTTCAATGTATATTTTACAATAAAAAAATGCTAATTTAACCACCGGTTATAGGACATTTTGTCAACGGTTTTTTGTCCGAGCACTTGTTTTCTCCAGCAGTTTAAGTCCACGCGTTTTTTCGGCAGGGGAGTTTTGGTCCACTTACCAATTATTGAGACCCAAAGTTAGTCGGTCAACATGTAAATACAAAAAACATTTGCTCACGACGTTTTTGGATGAAATGTATAATGTCTTGGAAGAACGCCTTCAATTTCGTAGGATACTTTGCAACACCTATGTCACGAAATAGTTGCTTGAAACGCCGTAGCACTCCGCGGCGCGACGGGCGACCAGCGTGACACGCGCATAGGCGCCTACAAACCTAACAGGGATACTTCACGCATTGCGCAACGCGTGAAGTATCCCGTTAGGTTTGTAGGCGCCAGTGCGCATCTCGCTCTGTGTTAGGCTCTAATATTTAAACTCGCGGAGTCAGCGTTTTCCAACTCATGATTTTGAAATGTTTGCACGCTCTGCGCGGATTATTCTCATTTAAATTGATGGAGGAAAAAATATGTATTAAAGGAAAATATAACGTGTGTTTTGAAAATATTAAGGTGGTTCCTTAATAGGTATCCCCGTGGTTAAATATAAGCTTTCCACTATTGTAAAATGTACATTTGAACATGTCGGACATATTTTTTAACAATTTAATTGTTGAATGAGCAATCCATTTTTTCCGTGTACATATCGTCGTCTTACATTGAAGAGAGCAGTAGGTAACTCCAGAATTTAAGCTTCCAGAAAATGAACCTACTAAACAGTATAAGATAAAGTAACTAATATTTTGTGCTGAAGGAGGAAGTAGAACACAATATAAGCTAAACGTGCGGATAATATTCTATGGTTAGTTTTTCTTTGAGTCGCATTGACCAAATCTTTAGGTTCAGAATTTGCATCTTCGTTAAAAATTGGGCCGCCAGTACCGAATCTAGATCGTATTAGTGACAGTTTTTTGCACCAGCCTCTCGCAAGTCAAACTTTATGACTCATAGTGAGAAACTAGAGTACATTAAGCGGCAGATACACTTGCGGGTTACAAGCGTTTGTTGAAAGTGAGACACCAATTGAAAACTAGGATTTCGATCGCTCGACGTCGAGCTACCGAAATCCTCCTTGCCCGTTGATGTTCCACTTTCAACAAGCGCATGTAACTCGCAGAGATATCTGAGCATTTTCTTAATTCTCAGGATTTGCCCGAACTTTCTACCAAAGATTTCGCTCATTCAGATCTACGTCCAGTTTCTTAGACTGGAAACTATAATACGTTATTTAAACCAGAATCTCAGCTTCGGAATCTGTATTGGGTCGGCGCAAAGGAAGGTTCATTCTTCCCTTTTCATTAGCGCAGTATCACTCATAGATCGTTTTACATGGTCTGTGCGTATGCACCGGAAAAAATGTCATTTGCTCTGCTGCATAATGGACGTCAATGTACAATATAGCATTCTGCGGAGACTTAAACGCTGATTAAGAAAAAACAACCAAATTTCAATTGGTTTGTTGTATACGCAAGAGACACAGCCAAATAAATGTACTCTCTTGTGCACTGGAAAAAAGACACATTGGGTCTAGAGTCCAGACTCTTGAAAACATTGACAAGAAAAAATACTCTTGATTCAATCGGATTTTTGCTTGAATCAAAACGAAATCCGCTTAAATTAAGAAGCTTAGTTCTTGATTTAAGCTAGATTCTGATTGAATCAAGAGTACTTTTTCTTGTCAATATTTTTAAGAGTCTGAACTCTAGATCCAATGTGGTTTTTTCCCAGTGTGTCTTAAGTAGTATACGATCTTCAAAAAATTCTGTTTCTGGACAGTGTAGCCTCGTAGACGGCACCGGCAAGCCAGGCGGTGGTCTCTCGTTTCTCCATGCGGGAGGGCTGAAGCCACGGTTCCATAGAAAGCGCGCGATGTTATTTGCGCGACCTGCGGGCCGATTATTGAAACTAATAAACAAGCTATAGACAAAGACGACAAAAGGGATTTGGAGGAATCCTATTGGTGGAAGCGGGTGGTAGCAATGGACATAGGAGGTAGGTAATGGACTAACTAACGGCAACCCACCAAAGACCCGACAGTCAGTCCATCATTTTCTTCCTTAGTACATAAAAACCAACCATGTCAACCAATAGGATCGCTTTATACTCTCTACGTCTTCTCTGTCTATCGCTTTGTCTATCAATTTCAATAATCGACCCACTGGTGCCTATATGATTTAAACCTGCCTGTTATCATTGATAGAAGATTTCCACGTCAACGTCTGTCGTAACTGATAGATTTAAAATCATTGCACCCAATCGTGTGAATAAGCCGCGCGATTGACTTCACGCGGCCAGCTTTGCGTCGTGCGGTGCCTGTGGAACCGTGGCTTTTAAATTTGAGGACGGCATTACGCGGCGCAGCTTGGAACGAAGCGGCCACCACTGAGACTGTGAAAGGAGGGGGGGAGAGGGCATTCGGCGAGTCGGGCGTTTAAATCGCTGTTATGCATCTTCCAATTGTGCGTTGCTGGGAAGGGGACCCGGGGGCCTGGGGGGCCGGGCCCCGCACTCCCGCAGACCGAAAGCCCCACACAATGCTGGAGCCATGTAGCGTAACCGTATATTTGAAAGGCTACCCGTCCAACACATCATCCCGGGTCCAGCCCATTATAAGACGGCGCTCGCGGCTGTGAGTCTTAATCATTCATTTTTCGGCTTTGTTTAAAGCCTCTTTCATAGTTAGGACCGTCCATTTGGATAAAATAGGGATTATGAGCTGTTTAAAGTGTCTTAAAATTATGTCAGAATCTTAACGAATGTGACACATTGCATGCATAACGTACTGCTCTCGCACCTTCCGAATTATAATGAGTGCTCAAACTTATTTTCGAGGCTACATAAATGCGCTTTTGAAGCTCGATCTAGGGTTTGCGGTCATCTAAAAGGCCCCATAACCATTAAGAAGACCTCTACCCTGGGTAGAACCATCATAGGCGGCTTCAGCAAATTGGCAACGTTGCCTTTTCTTCATTTCAACCCACGGAAATGTATCGATTCTTGGAGACGCCTGGTGATCTAACAAGAATCGATTGTTTAGCGTAGATTTAAATGGAAGAAATTCAGTGTTGCCAAATTTATGGATCCGCCTCTCGTAGAAACGTTCTCATTAATCCCATGAGCATTCGAGTGGACATTGATTCATATTTCAAGAACCGTTACATTAGGCTGTAATTGAGATCTTTTGAAAACTGAGCAGTCCATGACGAGACACAAATATTTAAATTATACAACTGCGGTCAACGAGGCTAGAAAAGAACACATTTACCAAGCCGTTTTAGCTTGAAACACCACAGCCTTCTTCAGTTGGATGCATTTATAAAAAATTAAAAATTTAAAAAATAGTGCCGGGCTCTACCTTTGCAAACGAGAGGATGTTATGAACAAATTTTGCTGAGAAGGTCAACACAAAACACCGAAACCGCATCAATGAAACTAATGCAGCGCTTGGTGTAAGGTTAAAAGTAATATGTTACGGACGATTGAGATGCATATTATAGTTACTTCAAGTGGAATGAGCCTATGAATATGGCGGTTTCGAATTGGAAAGTCAAAACTCAAATTCCTGTTCCGCTTCAAATGACCAACCGAACGATAAAAACTTTTTTCAAAGATTTGGATTCTACGACACTTTTCCCGTCTTTAAACGTAATTCTCTTAAGATCCTTAAGATATACACACCATCCTCATGTACTGGGTCCTTCACGTAAGTACAATTTGACAACTATGAGGAGTGTTGGACATTTTGGACTGGGAGAGCTTCCATCAGGATTATCCATCACCGGTGCGGTATTGCATTACTCGGTGTATTAAACTGTGAATCGACCACATAGACACGCTCGACGTCCAGCATTGCCGTCTTGGAGGCTCATCAGAAAGTGAGGATGGATTTTTGGACCAACAGGTCCCTTAATTGCTCTAAAAAATGTTTTGGTCAGCGGTTACTTCACGGAACAATAAGAAATATTCGATGAGAGCAAACGCGGAAGCTCAAGTGCAAAAAGATCATGTTTTACTGACTATACATCATTGCGCGGAAAAATTTTATTAGAGCTGTCCTATGGAAGGTTTTTGGATTCATATTGTCCCAAATTTTGCGGTTCGAAAACATGGTAATTAACGTCATCTGCTTCGGTGGCGAGTATCATCCATGATCACCTGAGTTTGTTTGGTGTTATCCACCTAGCAATCGATACAATTGGACGTATTTCTGCCAAATGGAACTGTGTGCATTAAAACATGGTCCCTGAGACCTATAAGAATAAATGAATAACAGGAATCTCGTCATAATGCACATAGTTTCGTTTGACAGAAATACGTCAAATTGTGTACTTATATCATTATAAGTGATTTTTCTGCGGTGGAAGAGGCTATATTTACTAAAAAAGTGGAAAGATGAAAATAGGAATAATTTCAGACGTGAAGGGCTACAGTTAGAACAAGTTTTATGCATGCCCCAAATGTATATCTATACACGAACTTTAGGCACTAAAAACAGAATTTGTGAGGCCCACATCCAATTTTGTAAAGATATATTAAAAAAAGAATTGAAACTCGTTACAAATTCGCAACTTTTAGAGTCGCGCATGCTTCAGAATTAAAGGCAATAATCAAGATGGCGAGGCTACTGTGGCAAGCTGGAGTCCATAAACTAGTTTTTTACGAGCTTTACGGTAGGAGGTACTAAGAAAAACCGCTTCTTGGATGGTTGAGTTATAACTGCAAAATAATTTTATTCCGATTTCTCAAAATTGGACCTAACGCGATATGGCATCTGCCGATTGTATTTAGTCTCCAGACTCAAGTGTAATGCCAGTTATATGAATATATTTTTCATTAATTTCGGGACTTGTGGTCGTCGGGTCCGCGGTTTTCTTAATCACTGCTTTTAATTTCTACTTCATTTTCGATGTTGGCAAATTGTAGACTTTAAGTCCGAAGATTTCTTTAAGTACATATGGTTGGAAAAAACTTATATTAGAGACCAGATTTGACTTCGTTGAAGTGCATAAGTTTCTCCCGACTCTAATCAAAATGTATGAATATCATTCACGCAGAACGCATCGGAACGTGCAACCAGAACGGAACGTCAATTTCGAGACTTAAGTCATAACCGCAACTCGGTTGGCTTTGCTCCTGTGGTTGTGCGTGGAGCTCCTTCGACTAACTCCACTGCACTTTTAGACGTCTACAAACTCTAGTGGTACAATAATACAGTAGATGCGGTATAGGGATTGGTGGGTGAGACAGGAGAGGAATGTTCAGTTGTCAATATTGATATGCTTAAATACACAGTTCGTTCCGAATTCGAGATAAGAGGAGATCCGAGAGTGACGGTTATTTTAACTACTCATGAATCACCGAGACTTCAAATGACAAGTAGCGAAAACTGTTAAATTATCAGAATCTGTTATTTTCTCTCGTTAATCTGCTCAATTTTGGACAGATAGGAGGGGAAACTTTCACGGTATGTCTTGTTCCCGGCTTTATACTTTACTAGAGAACTTTGACTTGAGATATCGAAAATAATCAAGAAACATGTATCTTAGTATGCAATGTTATAGACTCCCCGCTGGACTTCATTCTTTAAACGGAAAACTGATAGCCTTAATTTTTAAAAAAAATTCCTCGATTATTCTTCCATATTTGAATAAAATTGTATGAGAATTTAAGGTATAATGAAATCAATTGATCTGTATCTCTCAAAAAAAGAAGAAAGGAACAACATTTGAAAAACCTTGCGGTCCCTTTCTTTCACTGTAGGGAATGCCGAACCAAGATTTTCAGAATCAATGAAATTAACCAAAACGGTACCTTCAGCGACAATTGAAAGTCATAGACCTTTCTCACATCCAATATACTGAGGTGAACGATTCATTATCTTCTATATATTTCCTCTTTTATTTTACTCTCTCGATATGCTTGCATTTCAATCTAGACTTTTGCTCAATTTCCTGTTTATCATAATCATATTAGTTATATGAAGGTCATCCAACGCGAGCGAATTCTCCGCATTTATCCACTAATTGATTTCCGAAAGCGGCGGCCGTCGCGTAATTTTCGGAGGCCCTCTCGCAATCAAGTCAAACCTGAAAGGATCACCACCGTGACATGCGACGCTTGAAAATCAAAATTTACGACTAAAAAATACCGGACATTAACTCTCCAACGTTCCTCAATCCTCTGGTTCTTTCCACGGGAGCATGTTGCCTCGGAAGGAATCAGGAAGTAATCTGGTGCTCGGATGCCCGGAATCTGCGGCAGAGGGACGGGTCGCTCGCCCTGCATATTAAAGTTGGACGCAAACTGGTTTCCTCCGCGTCCTCCTGTCGCCGAGCCGATGCCGATGAGAAAGAAAGTCCCAACTCGAGCAGTGAGCTTTGGTTTTTTCTTGCTCGTCAAGATTTTTTCGTATACGAAAAAACTCGCGGGAATCCTCCGTGGGAGCATGACGGGTGGAGATTTAGTAGTTCTGCGAATCCTCAGACATGATTGTTCATTGTCAAGAAAGAAATTGGAGTTTATGAAAATTTTTGCTTGTGCCGTTTGAATTTCTCAGTTCGAAAACGACCCATCTCAGAAAAATGAAATTTTCATAAGATGAAGTTCCGCGAGTCCTCCAGCATGATTTTCCACTGTTACGAATGAAACTGAACACTGGAAAAAAAACACATTGGATCTAGAGTCCAGACTCTTGAAAACATTGACAAGAAAAAATACTCTAAATTCAATCAGATTTTTGCGTAAATGAAAAGGAAATCCGCTCGAATTAAGAGGCTTGGCTCTTGACTTAAGGTAAAATCCGATTGAATCAAGAGTATTTGTTCTTGTCGATGTTTTTAAGAGTCCGAACTCTAGATCCAATGTGGGTTTTTTTTTTTTTTTTTTTTTTTTTTTTTTTTTTTTTTCAGTGAAGTTTATGAAAATTTTTGCGTATACCATTTGAATCTCCCAGTTCGAAAACGACTCATCTTGGAAAAATGAAACTTTCAAGAGACGAAACACCGCGTAACAGCTAAAGAAGGAGTGTTTCTCATCACCAGTGTTCTCATCAACAGTGTTCTCTGTGAACATCCTAGAAAACTTGAGTTGCGTCGTTTCGAACTGAGAGATTTATTTACACTTGCACTTTTTTTTTCTTTTTTTCCCTTGGCGTATGGACCTCAGATGTATGGCCAGCGGCTTTGTTTGGCGAAGGAGAGACATGCAATCGAAAATGAATAAATGAATTGATTTCGATACATTGGGAACTTTACTAATTATTGAATAACTCTTGCATACAATTTGCAACAAAGGTGTCGTCGTGAATTATGGAGAATGACTCACTTCAAACTCATCCAATCTTCTATTCGTAAAGTGTCCTGCTAGTTGCAACACAAATTTGGTATATTAAAGATGATGACATCTCTCTAAACTAGTCTATTTGCACGTTTAATAATTATAATTACTCAGTTGCGAAAAGAATAGCAAAGAATGATGTCGTCAGACGTAAGTTCTGTCACGCTGAAGAAGAACCGCATACACGTCTTTAGACGTTACCAAATTTCCTTTGACGAAAAGGGAATAATCAGTGAATCTATACTAAACATTTTTCTGAGAATTTTTCTGAGAATTTTACTTACAATATAAACCAAAGTATATACAACTATATGGCAACATACTGAATGCTTTCCTTCAAAATAATTATTTTACCGGGTGAAATTTGGCAACGCTTGTACGATCATAAGGCGTTTTTTCTTAGCGCGGCAGTTTTCGTTGGCACACGCCTTCGAATTCAAAACGACCCGCGCAAACCCGCCCACCTCTTCACACGACTGTTGGCCATCTCGGATCCGGAACGCCAACTTTACACTGTTACCCTCCGGAGCAATTATGCGCAATTTCAAAAGAAATTTGATGTCAATTGTACGCATTTTGGGACTGGATTTGGCAACATCGCAACTTTCTTTCTCCGAGCTGCGGTAGTAGTAGCCGGCCGCACCACTATTCTGGGGCGTCTGCGTCTCTGTCTGATCGACTCCTCGGCGAAACGTTGTTGCGTCGCCCGAAGCCCGATCCGGAGCCTGGCGTAAGAATCGAGTGCAATGACATTGCTATCTTGAACACACCTCAGAACACTATGGTAAGTTTCGCAGATGTAGGAAATCCGGAATGCCACTGGGCGCCGATTTCGACAGAGGCTATTTGTTTTTTTCTTCTCCTTCTTAGGCGCAATTTTGAGGAATCTATTACAAAATATATCCCCAACATTGACAAAAGTAGGGTATAATGATTTAAGCTTGCTCAGTGCATTTTTTTAATAATAATCAAATACATTTTGAGGAGTTGGTCACCACAAATTCCATCAATAGTTTCAAATATTTTGAAAACAATTTACAATAAATTGATTATTCCGGCCAGGTTCAAAAACAATCAGCACCATGAGTGCTTCTGAGAAGGATGGGTTATCAGTAGCTAATAAAGATTGTTTCATTCACGTAAAGAAAAAGTGGGTCGAAGCTTACTGCCACGAGAATCGATGAAAAACATTGAACGCTGTTGTACGTTTGCTATTCGCTAAAATCGGGTGTCGAACAACAAAAATTGCCAATCAATGCGAGAACACCGCTAAAAATAGTGCGATTACTCAAAAGCTAAGACAAAAAGTGGTTCATTTGGACTACTACATTTCTATATTTGCAAAAATGCTTTTATATGCTGAAGACAAGCTTGCGACTCTTGAAGAGTGAACAAAACGAGAACGCCTTCAATTTTTCCGTATGCAATACAGACATCCGCCAAACTGAAATAGTTGCATCAAAAGACTTTAGTGTATTGTGCTGTGCCTCGTAAACAGTTTGATCTTCGGATATCAAAATTCAATTTTTTTCCCTCTCCTTCTTTTTTTCTTTCATATTTTAAAAATCATTGATATTCTATATACAATAAAGAAACCACACGCTCTATTTGTTGTGTCAACGCAGTTGTCTGCTGTAGGAAGTGTGTCCGGTGATTTAATATATTTTGAAAAAAGAAAAAAATTCTCAAGGCCATTAAGAGCATGGTCTTATACTGACAGCCAATCGGCAGTATTTATTATTACGCTCATCGCAATGTGTCGATGTCAAAGTGATATTACGGAAATGAAGTAAACTCGTGACGAACAATATGTCAGCTACAACAAGTTAGAAAAGGAGAGAAAGTGGATTAAGAGGAAGGATTAAGTCAAGGATTCCGGAGTCTTGACATTTTAACGACGAGGTGTGTGGATTCGTGGCAAGAAATTTGCAACATACACACCACATAAAAAAGAAAAAGAAAAAATCTCAAGGTCAATCATGTTGCATTCGACCTAATTTTGGCTCAAAGCTAACACTGCTGGTAATCTTGTACTGGCTCCTCAATTTTCTATTATACATAGACAAACAATGTAGCTCTCATTAGCAGACTTTTTTCAAGCAACGCTTGGCAACACGGATGGAGTCGAAGGAAGGATCAAGGTAATAAATTAGACAATAAATTCGCTGCATGTAGTGAGAATTTTTGCATGTAAATTGTTGGTTAAGCAGCTCGGTTTGCCACCGGGTTACGCTCTCTCTAATCTTCCAGGACGTCCTGGAACCCCAGCATCTTGGTCACCCAGTAATTTTATACTCCCTGGCATCACACTTCAGTTAGACCCACCGTCAAGAAGCTTTGTTGGAATCTTGGACGCTGCCCATTGCTCGCTGCCCACAGCAAGCCCATCAAGTGTCACGTTACGAGAAGAATGTATCGTTAGGTTGCGCCTATGGAGAGATCTTTTAAGCTTTTGTGCTGCATGTGTCGTTTGTGTTCTTGAAAGAGGATTACTTTACTAAACTCATGCAGGGAAAAAGTTGAATACACTTAGCCACGTTTTCAAAATCCTCATCAGCATGGAATCTCGAATAAAGTTATTGATAAAATTTTGGTTTCTAACAGTTGCGAACTGGATCATTCAGGTACTTTTTTTTTTAAATCTGTTTTGATAAAGGAGTACCAAGGGGGGAAAAGCTATGTAAATCTGACCTGAAAGTTCTTCTCATGCGGTATGAGGAGTTCCCCTTTTATAAACTGTACAATCTGTAAGGTTGTGGAGACTTAAACGCTGAGTAAGAAAAAACAACCAAATCTCAATTCTTCCCTTTGTCAATGCACAATCTAGCATTCCGTGGAGAATTAAACGCTGAGTAAGAAAAAACGACTAAATTTCAATCGCTTCCTTTGTCAATGTACAATCTAGAATTCCGTGGAGACTTAAACGCTGAGTAAGAAAAAACAACCAAATTTCAATGCTTCCCTTTTTCAATGTACTATCTAGCATTCCGCGGAGACTTAAACGCTGAGTTAGGAAAAACAAACCAAATTTTAATGGGTTTGTTGTACGCAAGAGGTACAGCCAAATAAATGTTCTCTCTACCGGTAAACTCGCACGAAAATCACATTGGGCACGTCAAACAAGTCTGAAATCCATTCCTTAGTGTGCAATCTGCGACGTCACAGATTTCCGCTCATGTCTTATTTATTTATACTTGGAAATAACAACTAGCAAACCGTTTATTTTAAAATCTCTCTGTAAAATTTCTTCAATCATTGAAAGTATTCGCAGAAATTGAAATGAATATTACCAGGAAATGTTTCTTCTTCTTCTCTGTTTTTAAATCGAACATGTTGTCGAGGATTTTGACGATTTGCAATCAAAATTCGAATTTTCGACTTGCCGGCCATCGACGAACCCCACACTTTGTTTCTGCATCTAATTCGGTCCACAAACGCGTGTGCGCGGGTTTAAGCGTGCGCATGCGCCGTTTTCATCGATAAAACGCGCGAATAATCGGAAGGCGGA
This sequence comes from Bemisia tabaci, assembly GCF_918797505.1. Taxonomy (NCBI): domain Eukaryota; kingdom Metazoa; phylum Arthropoda; class Insecta; order Hemiptera; family Aleyrodidae; genus Bemisia; species Bemisia tabaci. The sequence continues at coordinate 19,729,142 of NC_092796.1, forward strand.
TCTCTGCGGGCGATTTACGAGCGTGAGTCGCGGATCCCGAAATGGGGCACACGAGGGCCGCGGGGCCCGCAGCGTTGCCAGATTATCTCGAAACCGAATCCTCTGATTCACAATGCATCAAGGGTTGACTTTTTTGTTAGATCCGGCAACAAGGGGCATCGTGCGTACGGCCGCGAGTACAACCCAACTTCCAACTGGTTTCCCGCCCCCTGAGCCGAGCCGGGGGCGGCGGGGATGCGAGGCTGGACGCGGAAACAAGTGGCCTAGAATGTAGGCTATGTGCAGCACTGCCCGATCGAGCGAAATTTTCACCGATTACCGGAAGTGGGGCCGCGCGGCTACTTTCTGTTTCCTTCGTGCTCGCGAATGTGTTCGTTTTTTATTCGTGGCGTTCGGCCAACAAAGCCAACATTTATGAATGAGATGTTCGGTCTTTGATAGTGTCTGTCAGAATTCCCAGTCCATTCTTGCATTGTGAGTTTCGATGGGGAAAATCGAAAAATCAAAAATATTTATTCAGTATCATTCATTGTAAAGCTCTTGATTGTCCTTTCTAGATCCTAAAATGTTGACTTTTTTCGTACGTTCGTTATACGTTTGGCCAATAAGAGCCCACATTAATGAATGTCTGGTCGTTGATAGTGTCCGTCAGAATTCCCGGCCAATTCTTGCATTGTGAGTTTCGTTTGGATAAAATAAAGAAATCAAACATATTTGTTCGGTATCTTGTATTGTAAAGCTCTTGATTGTCCTCTCTGACTCCTAAAAGTTTTATTTTTGATCATACTTCGTTCGAAAAGTTTGTACTAAATTGCTTTCTATAATTTTTACAAATACGGCCACGTATTATTCACTGGATGAGGTCCTTCGGGATTGCTGAATGAAGGCCCATTTTTTTATAATTACGTGATGAAATTGTAAAGTATTCGTCTTACAAACAATGCAAATTTCAATTTTTTTATCATAGTTCATTCAAGAGAACAACGTGACCAAATTTATTGATTTTTGCGGTTTTCGGTAGGTGATAACCCCTTAATGAGCCCCTCTCCTTTAAATTATACTTGAACATTCTGCAAAAATCGGCTCTTCGAGTGTAAGACGCGCCCTGGCGCGCGTTTGGAGCTTAGTTTACGTATAATATCGAGAGGATTTTCCCCTGGAGTTTATTCACGATTTGATTATTTCTTGATGACTGAAAAATAAGCTGAAAATAATCCTGGAAACGGTCCTGGCTTTTCTTCAAATTTTGAAAGCTGCGGGTTAGCCGGACATTATTCACGAACAGTGAATAGATGGTCGCAGTCGTAAAATGGTAATGGTGAGACAAAAGGTCGTAAGGTCGGTAAATGATATCATTAGGTGAGAAAATTGCAGATAAGTAGGTATTTTTCTGAAGTAAAAATTACAAGCCTTACGGTAGGGGTAAGTTGTGTGATACCACGATAATTCATGGCAAAGAGCACAAAAATCTTTGAAATTTTTTAATCAGCTCCAAACTCTTTACTACACGGCCTAAAAATAATGTGTCAGCTCAAGAACAATAAAGTGAGCTACAGTGTTTGACAATTACAAGATTCAAGGATCCAGTTGTCGCTGGAATTCATGACGAAGTTTAAACAAATAATCACTCTTAGAGGAAAAGAGCAAAATGTATTATATTCAGAATGGGATTATGCATGGACATCGGTACCGCCCTCACCTCCTGTGGCGATAACCTCGATCAAAGCCAGCAACTCACTTTCTTCCAGCCACCCAAAGAGTCTACTGCCCAGTTAGTCGGCGATGAAATGCTGTCAACACTAATCAAACGGTAACTGAACCTAATCCAAGCATTTAATTTCCAAGGTCGCGCACAGGTTGTGAGCACCCGTCGAGTGCTTCAAGAGGTCATCTTGGCTCCAACTCAACTTGACCAACGCGCCTCCATCACAATCTAAATTATTCATTTGAATACATTGGTCTCATTGGGTGGTTTTCGTCGTTACTGTATTTATTTATTTATTATTTTTCTTTTTGCTGCACAAGCGCACAACATAAATAAAATGGCGCCCTTCATGAAATTATATCAACTGATTTATAGTAGAGTACCTGTATAGGGAGAGTACCGACAGATCGGTTCATGGAGGGCTTAGGGCCCAAAAGTGCAGCCACCCTTCTAACCAACTTCTAACGCACAAAATTTCACTTCCAGCCTACAGATTTCAATTCTAACCAAGACGGCTAAGAATGTACATAAATGATCGTTCTTTCGCAACAATAATAAGTATATTTATGCAAAAAGTAAGCCAAATACATGCTTTCTAAACGACGGTTCGTAACAATTGTATTTGTAAATCGCTCTGGACATTCGAAATTCATAGGCTGGCTGCCCTTTTGGGCCCTAACTTTATTCGCGGAGGCATCGGTGAAGGCCTGATGGACTTTCGGAGTTTGAGATCTGTCGGTACTCTCCCCATACAGGTACTCTAATTTATAGGAGCTCTATACTTTTGGCTCAAGCTAACAAGAGTCTCATATACCTTTCCATTATATGCGACATTAAATCGCCATCGCTACAGTAAATTAGACAAAGAATTTTGTAAACTTCAGCAATAGTATTGGTTGCTGACAAAAATATTAGGAGCTGAGCGCAAGATTTAATGCAGCGATATGAGATTGGATCATGTTTATAATCTGCAATTATACCCCCGTTTTGTGAGGTTAGTCAGAAATTATCCAACTTGCTGTAATATTTTGTTCTTAGAAAAATCAATTTGTATATCTCTTTTATGAGAATACAATGATAGTTCAATATTGAAAATACAATCTTGTCTTTGTGCGCTTGTACTAGGACCCTTATGAATTAGATATCGAAGGTCAGGAAAGCGCAGTATAACATGCGATTACATACATTATTCGCAATTTTGCCTTGTCGCATTTGCCGATTTAGTCAGTGTATAGTTGCTACTGCGGTCAAAAGAGTAAAGGACACATCATACAGGTTCTTCCGAGCACCAGACTGGAAATATTCTTAACTGAAACAACTCGACAACCTATACAGGAGCAAATATTTATTTAACTCTCTGACAGTCAGTTTAGGTGCCGAAGTCAAGGAGGAAATACATGATGCGACTCTGGGATATACGCGTCTTATCATATCGAAGAGAATTGCGTGACTCCGCTAGACAGAGAGTGTACATTTTCGCGGGCACTTTTTGCTTAAAAGCACATCAAACAATTTCGCGAGTAGAATCTTATCCTAATGTTTTCTGCTGAAACGGGCGCTTACAACAAACTATATTAAATTCGGGATCAACTTCAGCTTTGCATAACGCTATGAATGAATTAAATTACGTGCAAAATTTTGGGGCCAAATGTATGAGAAACGATAGAAACTGAGGGTGGTTTCTGCACTAAATTATGCAATTTGAGAGGAAGTATGGATTGGAGCTGCGGGTGCATCATTTTGGGCGAATGAGTGATCAACAATTGGGAGAAAATATGTCACGTAATTAAAGCAAAGTGAATCCTTGTCACACGCATTTTGTAAAAAAAAAAAAAAAAAAAAAAAAAAAAAAAAAAAAAAAACACTCCATTGCTCTTTTTGTTGCGGGTTTTGCTAAATTCACAAATGGCCAGGTCCGTTGACTTAGAATTACTGCAATTCTGATCCTTACCGATTACCGCAAACAAGAAAAAGAGAGAGAGAGAAGAGAGACTGAAACACAAAGCATGCCGGATCAAGGATTTATGAGAGAATTGCAGTGCACCTTCATTCATGGTCGCCAGTTGGACAAAAAAATTGTCTGCTTTTTTGGGTGGACCGGTTTAAATGCATTTTTTCAGCAAACATTGTTCAGGAGAACCGAGCATTTTAGGTCATTTGAAATAAGAAATCGAAGCTTGAGGCTTTATTGGACTATAACGCAAACTAAAATCACCCAATGTAAACTAAAGATTAGGCAGTACCCATTTCCCTCCAACTTTCTTCTCTTTTTTCTTTTTTTCCTTTTTTTTGCCGTGGTATAGTCGCAAAATGTATTCTTCTTAAACATTTATAAAATTGAATAAGTTTGCACTCCTACGTAACAGTATAAGTATGATTTACCTCACTAAACTTCCGCAACGTAACATAAAAAAAAAAAAAAAAAAATTCACGCTTCTCCTTTTTAATAATTCCGTTGCGAATACTTGAATGTGTCCTGGAATATACTATCCTCCACTCAGAGTCAAATAAATGAGAAGAATCTTTGTTTATTGCTGACTTTGGCTAGTATGGCCCGAGTAGTACTTGTACCGGAAGAGCTTCCTCTTCCAAGGTCAAATCAAAATCAAAATTAAATAAACTCTCGAAGTATGGAAGTAAACTAAAGTATCAAACATTTTCAACACCAGAGAAAAAGGGCATCATGATGCCATATATTCGTCCCATCATAAGTGGAATCGGTTTAAATGTGATTTAAAATTGAATGTATTCATGCCATAAGATCCGTACGCATGGAGTTTGCGTGTAACATAGTTCCTCTTCCCTTTTTAGAATCCCTTTATACTGAGAGTCAAGACAATGTGAATCCATTTCTGATTGGTTGCCGTATTTTAGGCCTCCACAGTGTCACAAACGGGAATAAAGATTACATTTTCTCCAATTGCAAAGATTATGATCTGGAATGGACCGAGGAATTAAGGGTTTGACAAGGAACAAACGGAATGAGAGGAAGAACGGAGAAAGGAATTTAAGAATGGGCCGATCAAAGATTACGAAAAACGTTCAATTTGTGTAATCTTTATTCCCGTTTGTGACTCCATGAGGGGGTGTTGTCTTGACTCTCAGTATAAAGGGACTCTATTCCTTTTAACATAAATCGTCCAATTTTTCATAATTAACATTCTAACATCAGATATCTTTGAATAACTGCAGATTTGTTTCTCCAAAATCGGCAACATCGCGCTCCCTTCTGAGCTGCTGAAACGCAGGTGCTGTCATAATTGCGCATGCTAATACCCTGGAAAACGGCGGCAGCGACGGCGGCGCAGCGCAATTTGCAGAGGTTAACTTTACTCCGGGACAGCACAATGCGCCGGCGCAAGAAGGGGGTAAATCAAAGTAAGTAATCTAAGAGCGCGCGCATGTTTGACCCCATTTGTTTGGGTCACCGGTGATAAGGACATCCATCGGGTTCGCAGCGACAAGGCCCCTTGGGTTCGAGACAAGACAAGGGATAGTCGCGTGCCTGCCATAGCTGCGGCCGAGTCCCCTATCCTGTTGTACTAAGACAGAACGCCCCATCAACATTTTGACGTTGCCAAATTTACATTGATAAAATATGTGGATCGCATTTGGCAAAAGGGAACCAGCGTGATTACAGTGTAATAAAAATGTTGCTTCTCCATAAAAATATTTACCAAACAGAAAATGTGTTTGCTTCCCACCAAAAAATGTCAATTAAGGGGAAATAATTGTGTAAATTTTAATACTATACACATGTTGAGTATATTCAAAAGGAAAGAAGTTGTACAATTTTGTACACTGCAATCGCTCTGGTTTCTTTTTGCTAAATGCGAGACATATGTACGAAAAGCTAGTGCTCAAATGAGGAATATCGTCAAAGGTCTGGACCGATGGTCAAATGGGCCTAGTGGAAACTTTAGCTAGAGCATAAAGAAGAGTTATTTTTCGAACGGAAAGGCTCTAATGCGGTCGCTTTTCACGTAACTCAGACGGCAGGGACCTGTACAAGATACGCAAAAGCTTAACGGTAGTAACAAGCTAAAAAATGCTGACTCTGCAAGTTTCACTTATCGGTCACACAGTGCGGTCGGCGCAAGGCGCATATTAACGCCTACAAGGCTTCAAGAATACTTCCCGCATTGCATATCTACCAAGGTACGCGTTCACCGCACCATGAGCGCCTACAAGACTTCGAGAATACTTCTTGCATCGCGTGTTCATTACGGTGCGTACTTTAATCGTTGGAAATTCGTAATGGGCCTTTTGCAAACTTTTGCAACAGCTAAAATAAGATAAGTTTCTTACAACAAATGTCTCAAAAATCACAATGAGCGCATCTTGAAAGTCCGAAATGCACTCCTAACTTCATGATCTGCGTGAGAAAAATGCGTTTTTAAACTTCCTAGACACACAGGCACAGGTAAACGTTCCGCAAGAGGAGTCATTCCATCCAACCTTTGTGCACTAGGATGTTATACCCGATATTCAACATTTTCTGACGTCTCCGCGCGCAATAATCGCGAGGAAGCACCATGGTCTTTATCAACGCAGGAAAAATCTAAGTATAAAAGCACGGCGTTTGATAAAATCCCATCTCGTCACGTGTGTTTTGGTGGGTTGGCGTCGGCCATGTTACATATTGCGTAGTATCCAATTGCGCAATGATTGGATGAACCATTGCTGGTTATACTATTCCTTGAGAAATATTCACCCGTGCCGTAGTATCGTTTTTGAAGTAGGAAGCTTAAAAAACACATTTTTCTTACGCAGATAATGAAGTTAGGAGTGTATTTCAGACCTTCTCGATACACTCACCGAGATTTTTTAGCCATTTCTAACAAAAACGACTCTTTTTTTGCTATATCTAAAGTTTGCAACGGGCTTTTTTTATATATTCCGAAAGATAGATATACTTTTACACATTATACACTGGTTATAGAAAAGCAGCGTACACGTGCATGCGCATCCCTCAGAAATGCAGTATATCACGGTCACAATAAGTCACCCACCGTGTTTTATCTGAGATATATCGCCGTTGACATTGGACGTAGAAAGTTGAGCTCGGCCTGAGCTTATTATTTATGCCAGTGCGTTAACTCTCGAATAAAATCACACCATTTCTTTTGTTGGCATTGGTAGCCAAGCGACAGCCTCGGCTGGCGTTGAGTTCGAATCACTGTAATTCGCTCGATCGTAATCCGTGCATGACCTCTCGCACCGAGGGTCCCGCGAAAGTGAAGGCCGTAAAAACGCAAAAAAAAATTCAGGCAATTTATCCAGTAATTGCCACTCCTCCCGGGGTTTATTGTGTCTCCCTGCTGCACGAGTATGTTGAGTCGTGTCTGATAACAAGGTAACTATAGTCATTAAAAGGAACAACCCAAAGAAAACCTCACAGTTCTTTGAATACTCAGCCGCAAAACTTGTGAAAAAGCACCATAAACATACAATGTTGCCGTGCTAAGGAAGAACTCCATATCGACGGTGAAACTACCAAACCACGTATCTCGGTTTGCGACGTCGCAGACTTCCTGTCATACTTTATTTTTTAAATAGAAAACTACTCAACGTCAATTCGTGAAAACTTCCGTGATTTTTCCTCTTTGTGCGGAGAAAAATCTGTGAAAATTGTAAGGAATGATATTGATTTGATCTCCTTCAAAAAAATAAAATGTGAGTGGAGATTTTCAAACACCGCAAACGAGATACGTGGTCTGGTAGTTTCACCGTCGATATGCACATTCGAGAGTTGCCAATTTCCCCCAATAAAACACGTATTTTTGACGACATTCAAGCACACTTTTCTTGGAAATTTTCAGATATTTTAGATTTAATTGCGTACAAAATTGTCTAAAAGTTTTAAAAAAAAATATCCACAATTTGTCCCGTAAATTCGGTTTTTATTCAAGAAAACTTGGCAACGTCTGAAGGCTCATACTGCGTTCTTCCCTAGCACGGCAGAATGGTGGTTCTGCGTCTGCGCTATCGGTGCGGGCATTTAAAGGGGGTAGGAATAAAATCATTCCTGTCTCTCAAGCATGTCACTGGTGTTAACACGTCGCTCAAAATAAACAAATAAAACCGTAACTGCGACTAAGATCTAAATAACTAAGACTGTTCGAGGGGAGATGCGCGCTTCTTTATGAGGGCAACATTTTCGGTCTAGTCACTCTAGTAGAAGTAGATCGAAAAATAGGATTTTGAGATTTTTTACAGAAAATAGAGGGAGGGAATTTTTGACGGAAAGAACTAAATTTGAGCATTATAGTTCATTTTAATGCCAATACAGGGCGTTTAATCACATTATAACCTGACAACAGCATGCCTATTGCAACATCGATCAGAATTTCAAACAGCCGTTCCTTGTAACTAGGTTTTTTTTTAAACTATAAAATTTACACTTAACAAACTTAAACAAAAGAAAAAAAACTTTACACTGTTGAAAATAATAATTTTCTGCTCTCGTATTGAAAGTGGAATCGAGTTAATTCGACCCCACTTTCAAGAAAAAAATGACGACATTTCAATTTTTTAATTGACTCTGATAGAACTCAGTTCCAATCTCAATCAGTCAGAATGCTATCATTTCCACCAGTGTAACTCCAGTTTGGTTTGAGATTTTGTGTGGTCTTTGTTGTCAAAAATGTTCTTGGAACATGCGGTTATTTTCTGGTATCCATAATTTAATTTGAGTTTTTGTAAACTGAGCTTCTTTTAACCGTATGCGATCTTTGATAAGGATGGCTCAAACTCTATTCATATTTGAATAGCTATTTATTTGCTTTTGCTTTGCTATTTATTGTTAGAGATAAACAAAGGAGAGACGAATGGTTTTTCTCCCTTCGGAGGGGAGGGAGCGAGGCAACGAAACGAGCGCAGCTGTGAGTCGAACGTGGGTTGCGCTTCATGATCCGATATCCGCTCATAATCAGGTATTAATCACTCATGTCGCATATGATTAGATCCTCATTACGTGTGATTAATGTGAGCCGTCCGGGTGTAATAATAGTGATCTTCCAGGCGGGTAGTGCTCCGTGTTGCTCTATGGGTCACCGTGCGAACACCTGTAGTTTTTTTTGCACCGTTAGTGTAAACACGCTTTCTACCGCGTCTCGCTTTCCAGGCAGTAGGTCAAGTTCCTGGTCAGGGGATTGACTTTGATGCCTGCCCATCAGGATCAGGCCGGGCTGTTTTGTGGATCTTCTCCGGTGACAGTTAATGTCTAATTTCGTCGTTCCTCGGATAAGCAACGTATCTTTATCCCAAGCTTGCAAAATTGACTTGAAAAATTCAATTTTTTACAAAAAGATGTTTGCATGAAATTGGACAAAAATTAGTGATATTTACTGTCAAAGCTCAATATAGTTTCCTGATCATAATACAATTTACGAGTTAAAATTTTGTACCGTTTAGTTTTTGTTATCGTTTTGGAAACGGCGATTTGCGTTGTGTGGGGTGAGAAGCACTAGAAAGCGACCTAATGTGAAGTGCATGGTAAAAACGAAAAAAAGTAAGAAAAAAATCATCAATTCATTTAGATCATCAAAGTTTTCGGTCCGGGTAACCGAAGTTTTTGGGAGTAGACCTGATTCGGTTTTAGGGAGTTAGCTCAGCCCCTGTAGATGCAAAACATCATAGAGGACCAGTTTTACACGGGGGTAATATGGTAGGATTATGATATTTGGTCGGAAAACCTCGTTATCAGACGTAGCGTGGGAAACTTTTAGGCATGCGACGCATGTTTTTCTCTTTATTTTTGAGCTGTGAAATCCATAAATGACCTCGGTTTATCTTTATCAAGCACTAGTTTCCCGGGAAATTGAATTTTCGTCAAAGAAGCTTGATTTTATAAGAAATTCTAAATTTTTTGAAAAGTTGATGGTTTACGCGAAAAAAACTAGGGTCAATTCAGGGCTCATCACTAAAAATTACACAAGTCAACCATGACTTTCTCAGCGTTTCATCAGGTACGGGCCTGTATAATCTGACCTGAAGTTTCTAATACTGAAAACTCCCTTTACCTGTACCAAAACTTTTAGTGTCATCTCGTGTGTCTTTAGCACCCCAAAGAATAAGTTGCATCGGTTTCGTTCTTCTTTTTTCTACCAATGAAGGACGTTAATATTACGTTTTGATCCAAGAATTATGATCCCCGAATACGGCAAATTGAAACATTAAATTGTTTTCAGCATATTTGAAGCGCAAACTTGAGACCACCAGAATCGGCTCGACATTTTTGGACTAAAGGTGTTCGCAATATATACCTTCTGTTAGCGTAAAAGTGCATGAATTCAATGTTATTCGGGGCTAACAAGGATACCCATTTCCCGTTGAGGGTCACCAGCGCCTAGGCTCGGTGGCGTAGCCAAAGTTTTGTGTCCCCCCCTCCCCCGCCCCGTGGGGGCGAGAGGTTGACGATTGGGGGGTTGGTTCAAATAACTTTCTATGGTTCTTAGACTCTTTAGTCTTACCGTAGACCCTGAACGACAACTTTTAAAGTCAAAATCAATTGATTCAGTCCTTACCGTAGACCACACAAAGAGTGCTAAATCGAAGGGATACTCAACTTTTGACGGCGATGTTCTGTAAATGTATCATGAATATAAATTGTGTTAGCGAGTTCTACCAGGAAAATTGGTTATGAACATTTGAAACTTTATTTTCCTTGAAATTTAATTTATCGCTCAGGGTCTACAATAGGACAAACAGTCTGAAAAACGTTAAAAGTTATTTTTAAAACCAACCCTGGGGCCGAAAGGTAAAACATTTCTAAAAATTTAAGAGGAGTCAAGTTTGTTGGAAATTAATTTTTGTTATCCAGGCCCCCAGCCCCCTGGACCTTCCCCACCCCTGGTCTGCGTCACTGCGGAGGCCGAGGCTATTGATATTGATAAGAGAGCTGTCTTACCTGATCATCTTACGAACACATAATTAATCCACATGGGCATCACATTTCGGCACACGGCAAATATATCCGAGCGGGCCGTAAACACCTGACGAAAGGTACGAAAGGGGCGCAAGTCACAGAGAACACACGAACACACCCGAGCGAGCGGAGAAAGCCGAACGCATGCAACTCGGACGAACCGACACCGGGAACGCGACGTGGACGGCAGCGCGGCGCAACACTGACTGCTCGCTGGAAATAGGTAAAAAGTTGACCGCAATTCCAATCCCATTCATGAGATCCACGGAGCCCACCTTCCCGCCACGGTTGCCAGCCCGCCCGCCGACGCGGCTCCGTGCCCGTCGTCCGGGATCGTGGGCTCAGGGCTCGAGATCTGGCAACGCAGCGTGCTTTGTGGCGCCTGTAAGGACGGATGACTTTGGGGTAGCGGAAGGATATGATTTTCATGGACGCCGAAATTATATTTCTGTGTGCTGTAACCTCGTTTTTGACGTACCAAAAGAGACTGTTACAAAGAGGGGAAAAAAGAGAGAAAAGAGAGAGAAAGAGAGAGAGAGAAAAAGAGAAAGAAAAGAAAAAAATGAAAAAAAATAATGAATGAACCGTAACTTTCAGAAAGCTATATTTGAAAAAAACTCAATCCCATGGGATTTTTTTTTTTTCATTTTTATTATTTTTTTCATTATTTTTCATTTTTTCATTTTTAATTTTTTTTTTTTTTATTTTTTGTCATCGGTTTTTGAGGATTCAACGGTGAGTTTTGGAGAAAGAAAAGAAATTGGCATCGATATTTGTAGTAAAAAAACTTCTGAAAATCCCTTTAGCGATGCGATGTGGAGTACAAAGTATTAAATAAACAATGTATAGTTTTCCTGGTAAAAATTGGCAGTAGAATGTGCGTTCCAAAATATACTATAGACCTAAAGCCGGCTGTAAGATTTCCAATAGCCTTTGTAGCCGGCTATACAATTTCTTATAGCCTTTCATAGCCGATGGCGATTAAGGGCAGAGAGCGCGGAACGCGCATTGGCGCCTACAAACCTAACAGGGATACTTCACGCATTGCGCAATGCGTGAAGTATCCCTGTTAGGTTTGTAGGCGTCAATGCGCGTTTGTGCAATGCGTAAGTACCCCTGTTAAGTTTGTAGGCGCCAGTGCGTCGCCGCTCCGTTTGTGTTAGGCTCTAATATTTAATCTCGCGGAGTCAGCGGTTTTCGACTCATGATTTTGAAATGTTTGCACACTCTGTATGGATTATTCTCATTTTAATTGATGAAAAAAAATATGTTTTAAAGGAAAATATAATGTGTGTTTTGTAAATATTAAGGTAGTTCCGTATCAAACTTAATGATTTCCAAAGCACACGAATTTCTACACAATTTCCTATAGCCTTCTATAGCTAATGACGATAAAGTGTAAAGCCCAGCGATAGGAACTATAGCCCGACTGCATACTTTTTTATAGCTTCGTACTAGCCCGGCTATATGATTTGCTCCGCTTTCTACAGCCAGCGATATGATTTTCAATAGCCTTCTTTAGTCGGCTATAAGAAATCCTATGGTATTTTGAAACGCAGCTCCTATCGCCAATTTTTACCAGGGTTAAGGAACCTGCAGGACACCAAACGCTCGTCAAAACGTTTATCGTTGCACTAAAATCAACTAATGAAAAACCGTAAGGTGAGGTTTGACGATAACTATTCTTTCTTTTCCCAATTATTCAAATGCCTTGCAAAGCATTTCTGTCGGGCATGAAGTGAGTACTGAATACTGATTTTACCGAAAAATAGTGACCTGATATAAGATATGATTTGAAATTTTTGGTTTTTGATTTTTTTGATAATTTGTTGATAGGATTGTCCGTCAAAATAAGCAAGCTCCCACAAATTGACCATAAACTCTGGAGCTGATTCCACGATAGTGGTCGCTCCAAAGCTGCACAGCTTTTGCTCACGGATCGGCGGGCAGCGACGCGATATTACAAAACTCGGCGGCCATTGTTCTTTGAGATTTGATTTCTGCTCACAAGTACTCGCACTCGGCTCATTTCGGCCTGATTGTTGTCCGACTGACACTCGCGGATTAAGACACTCCAACTGTTGCCAAAGTTATCGCGCCCAATATCTTGATTGTTTAGCAGGGCTGTTGGTCATAAGTAGAGTCCCTCTATACTGAGAGTAAAGACGATGTAAATCCATTTCTGATCGGTTCCCTTTTTTACAGTCTCCACATTGTCAAAAACGGGGATAAAGATTACATTCACCAATTGCAAAGATTATAAACTGGAATGGACCGGGGAATTAGGGGCACGGCAAGGAACAAACTGATTGAGAGAAGGACCTGAGATAGGAATTCGGGAGTGAGTTGATCAATTACGAAAAAGCTCAATTTGTGTGATCTTTATTCCTGTTTGTGACGTGGCATCCATGAGCCGCGTTGTCTTAATCTCTCTCTATGAAGGGGCCCTAGTCATTATTGGCTCTTGATATCTTGGGGCTTATGGAGAGAATTGAAATTGTGAATCCAAAAAATTCTTCCTCTTGTCTCTTCCTCCTCAAATCTTCATCGTCATCATCATTATGTTCATCGGCATTGCCTTCTTCATCGCCACCGTTGTAAAGGTCGTCGTCACTGTCACCATCATCATCATCATCATCATCATCAGTATCATCATTCACCACCAAATACACTAACTACCGTTACCACAACTTCTATCACTACCACCACCAATACAGCTACCACTACTTTGACCAAAATTACCGTCACCTCTATAACTAACACACTTCACCGTTACCGCCAGCACCTTCGAAACTCCTTCCACCCACCTTTTGCTGCCCCTACAACTACTTACTACTAACAATAACATTAACCTCTCCATCATGCAGTGCAACATATTTTGAGTCTTTCATTACCATCAACATGTAACGCCGTGCTGGTTTCTTTTGATTTTAATTTCTTTTTTATTTTGTACTTTTTTAGCGGTTGATAATGATGTCGTGAGACACCAAACCGCCCCTATACATTTATATGTATTTTAGCCTTGTCTCCGCCGTTTCCTTGTTTTATTTCTAAATATTTTAAACTTGACACGGTTTGTTAAAAATCCTCACCAGTGCCTCTGTAAGCTTTTAAGTTTAGAAATAAAAAACAAAAAGTGAGAAGAGATTGACGATCAAATAAAGAACTTGTCATTCAAAAATTGATTTCCTACGGAGGCTTTTATATTGAGCAAAGAGTTGATCACTGCATGAGATGCAAAAATCGGTTTTTTTTCTCATGAGATCTGGCGACGTAAGCTTAATCCAAGACTATAATTGTCCACCAAGCTGAGTATCATACAGTATACAGTGACTGCTTGGCGCTCAATAGGCTCTGGGATTGGCAAGGAATGTAAACTTTGCAATGACAATACTTTCAGAAATCTAAATGCGTTTACGTCATTCTGCTGTTGCGCGTATATTGATTGAAAACACACTGAGAAGGACAGGTTATTGTAATTAACCTGAAACATTTTCTAAATAACTAAAAAAAAACTATACAAAAAGGCCAGAATCCTATGACACAGTTATATCACTTGCCTAACTATACGCCGAGTTTCAAAATATTGACGTGCAATTCGATCAAAGTGCATCTTGCCTGTCCTTTCGCAAGAACTAAATACACGCCTAGAGCCATGTTTGAAAGGAAGCTAAAACTTTTATTGGAGGCTAGTATCATCGTGAGATTTTAATTTAAATGTAAGTCAATGAAATCCCACATTCAACGAACACGAGCGAAATATCCTGTTTTGGAAGGCACAATTTCTCGATTTGTCTCCTTTTTTTACCCTCTGTGTGGATTCACCATAAATGCGCGTAATTAACAGAGGTACCAGAACTGGGTTGTTCTTAGCGCTCTTTGAAAATTGACAGCACCTTGATTCGCCCTGTGCTGGTAAAGTCGATCAGCACGATATTAAAATGCACATTAACCGATTCTCCTGAATGATATCAGCACGGTATCGGTATGACACTATATTGGGCTTGGTATCATAATGATATCATATTGGGTTTGGTATCGTAATGAAATCATATTGGGCTTGGTATCATAATGATATCATGTTCCATGATTTTCCATCCATTTGAAAGCACCGCGATATCATACTAATCGGCAGAATATCATGCTGATCGACTTTATCAGCGCGATCCGCAGTACTTCACTCATAATGGCGATTTATCCTGAAAAAACAGTAGTGCTAACTTTCGAGAGTCACCATAGCAAGTTTCCTGTCCGGTACAATTTGATATCGGACAGCGAGGTTCTATAAGTAGCAGGAGCGTCCTTATTATCCTGATGAAGAGCCGCCAGAAATCTAAGACGCGGATGAGAGACGGATTGCCGAATGTCGTCGCTCCAATGGTATAAGGGCGTATCTGTATTTTCGTATGAACCCCAGCAAGCATGGATTTATATGTAAAACAGGGCTCATCCGTCAGAGGAGCGACGATGTGTGTTCGAGGCGGAAGCGCGAGCGGTGGACACGCGCGTGTTGGATCGACCGTTATTAATGGACGCGGCACGGATATACAAGCGCAAGCGCGCGCTTTGATATGTGGCTAATAGATGCTCGATGCTCGATAAAGTGGCTCAATAACATAATGCTTTCTAAAACACCTTTTTCCACCCACGTCGTCGCTGATGCCGGATTCGAGGTTAGGTCAACAGACCGCACCGCAGCCCAGATCGCAGCCGCGTGACAAACGTATGGATCTTGTAGTTGCATCTTAGGACCACTTCTTTCGTTTTCAATCTGCTGGAAAGAATCGTGTTTGTGAGTGAATTATGGTGTCGTGTCAACGCCAACATGGTATCGACAAGGGGCGATTACTCTGATAATTTCACAAACTTCTTTTATCAACTGGAAGAAAATATTCACTAACTTCTCAGAAAATCTGTGTTTTATCAAAGGAAATTTGGCAACAGCCAAAGGTTCATTCGGCGTTTTTCCTTAACTAGGCAACATAGTTTTCATCCATAAACTGCAAATCCCTCTTCATCATGGAATAAGGATGATGGCGCTTCTGTTCCTCAGTGTACCGGATGGTACAATGAGATACACTGATGACGCGCATCGCATCGCTTCAAAACAAAACCGCTAAGAGTTCGCCTTCAAATCCGGGGATGCATCCCAACACTACACCGAAGTTAATTAAGTTGCATTCATCGATCGGCTGTATTCTGACTGTTTCTATGCATCCTGAGGCGGGCATGGGCATTATGGGGGGGGGGGGGGGGGACTACCGAGGAGACTTTAACGCAAAGCTAGAAACATAGAGGTCACTTTCTGTTCCCATTTCCTTAGGCCTCTTTTAGTCCACACTCACCCTTGTCTATATTGCTTGTATGGACATAGACAGTATGAGAGGGACTTCCAAGGAGACCTTAACGCAAAGCTAGAAACATAGAGGTCACTTTCAAACTCTCATTCTCTTAGGCTAATATTCTGGTTCATCTGATTCTTTGGTGCGTATTTTGCTTACGTATGGACCATGATAATACTTTACTTATAATTGAGGAATTACCAAAGGATACTCAAATCCATGCTACAGAAAAAAACCGTATATGAACATTCGAATGTTACCAAATGTCTCTCGATAAAGTACTTTTTTGTAGGAGACCTTTGATTATTTTTCTTTGAAACTTTCAGAGGATTTAGATCCAATTTATATTATCAGACATCATATTTCGAGTTGATAGCTGTCTCTAACGATGTATCATCATTATTTAGACACCCCTATTGTTGGTTCCGAGAGGGGATTTCGCATATTTCATCAAATGAGCCTTGAAAATGAATTTATATACTTTTATTTTCAACATTGAAATAAAATTGAACAATCCGACATCAGGGCTGCTTCATTGAAACCAGTCAAGTTGAGTACATTCAATCGTTTCTGATCGCTGGTCCCAGCGCAGCGGTGGCTCCGAGGAAGTCGGTGCCAATCGGAACGCAAGGTGAGAAACAGGAAAAAGACTTCGTCTGCGAACAGCATAATCTTAGAAAGTCCCTAAACTTCCATATCGAGCGATCAACCACCGCAAGACATGAATTTCTAACCGTTTAAGGATATTCCATTCTATTGCAAATATTGGATATTCATGGTGTATGCGAGATTTGATGTTCTCGTTGGGCATTAATCGAAAATTTTCAGTGATTATTGCAGAATGTTTGTGTGACTTAGTTTAGACCCGAGTCAAAAGAGACCTTTTTGGGAATGTCTCTCTCCTACTACACTCTCCTTTTATTCTCTCCATTCCATCTTCATACCCCTCTTTCTCTCTTTCTCTCTCTCTCTCTCTCTAAAAAAAAGAAAAAACAATCAGCCCGTATTTGTATCTACACACAGAGTAGCGACGAGTGCGTACATTCAACCGTACCTCTGCGTGAAAAATCGAACATATCACGAAGGTGATTTCTCTGAAATATGATAGATGTCAATTATACATGTACGCAACCGGAGCACCTGATGTGAGAATGACAATGCCCCCGGATTATTATTAAACATTTCGGAAGAGGTATGACAGTATAGTTTAATCGGCCAAAATGTGAGCGTTTAAGTGGAAAATGTTGTTCAATGACGTCACAAGGGGGAAATTAACTTACTTTTAAATCGATTTTTTTCTGTATTCCCTAATGAAAATAAAAAATTAATAAATTAAAAACAAAAATATATGTAAAAATATTATGAACTCGGTCTCATAAGAAGCATCATATGAGATACTAAAAATTTCTCACGCAGATTCTCCATTGAGCCGTGGACCATCGTTACTGCCTTAAATTTGAGATTCTTCGCGAGTAGTTTGAGAACTGAAATTAGATGAAAAAAGCACATATTTTTGGAAAATGTACAAACACACTGAAAAAAAAAAACTCCGGCTGTGGAAGTTGTACGTCCGCATTCCGGGCTTAGAGGCCAAAAGTTCCGCGGGCGTAGCACCCGCAGCAATCGAACCTATATGGCTGCAGCACCCCAAAATTTCGGCCTCTGAGTCCGGATTTTTTTCAGTGTATGAGTGACAGTCTAAAAGTGAAATCCTCATTCTTATGATACTTCATTTACTCCTGAACGAGACAAATCACACATGATCACATTCAGTGCCGCGGGAATGGAATGACAAACCCGATCGATTATATCAATCTAACACGAAATCAGCGAAGTGTCTATACATCCTCAAAATTATAGCGAGGGCTCTCCAGGACTCTGCGGGTGCCTAGGACCCCATGTAGGGAAGGACGATTACGGAGTACAGTGCGTTATCTAATCGCAAATTTGAGGTTGCACGTGAACGAACGCGTTCGATCATCATCATCATGTGCGTGTGTTGCTCCTTGCTCGCCGGCAAAAGTGAAATCCCCTCATGGCACATCTTCCGACTTCCCTGAGAGTCCGTGAGTCCGTATTGACAAGGGACGCGGAAGTGAAAAATGAATTGGTTTATAAAATACTTCAGAGGACACACCTCCAATGTTGCAAAATTGGATCAGATGGACCGCTAGATGAGGTTAAAAACGGTGGTTATCTGCACAGCAGAGGGCGAGGCTTGAATGATCGATTATCGATGTTCCCTAATTGGACTGCATTTTTCAATTTGGAACTATAAATTCTGGCTTATCCGAAAAAACACTTACGTGCATAGGGAAACTAATGGCACATACGTTGTTTTTAAACTGGGATATAATTTATAGTTCCAAATTGCAAAATGCAGTCCAATTGGAGCTATGGTAAAGAATCGATTCTTAAGGTGTTCGTTGAGAACACCTTGTTTATCGATCCTTCTTCATAGGTTTAAATGGCAGCTAAATCGATGTATTGCAAAGCACGCAGCTCCTTCCGCTAAGAGGGCACCATATGGTTTACACTGTGATTTCAAAATGTTCATGGAGGCCTTTACCACAGCATCATAATTAGGACAATTTTACAAACCTGGAGTAAAATTCACAGAGAAACTTTCGACATCGATCCTTACGAGGAGCTAAAATGATGTGCCTATACACAAATTAGGAGACAGAGAAGAAAATAATAGGGATTTTTAGGTTGTTTCGAACCTATTTACAAGTATACAAATATCATACAATTTTTTCCTTTTTATTATTTAATTTTTGCAGCGGCATATTATTTCAATGCGTTGCAAGGGTCCATTTCTAGAGAGAGACTATTAAATTTCACTCTTGCTCGTTAGAAATGAACTGACAGTATAGTTTGCTTGAGGCTTTCTCGAAACCCTCAGACTTCAAAATCTTGTATTTTTCTAGACGAATTCAAATGATGTACTCAGCAAAAAAGTAGGAGGATAATTTTTGTAAAAGTCAACATTATTCATGTGCCTTAAAATACATTCATTTTCAACTGGTTCATTTGACCTGAGTTTATTAGTGTTTTTCGACGTGCTAAAAGTTTGAAATAAGTAATTTTAATAGGATCAATAAGAAACCATATATAGAAGAAAAATAAAAATAAACTCCATGCAATAACTTTTCACCGGTTGATTTTAGAGTAACGTACTTTGAATTAAGGTCTGATGAAGAATCATTTCTCGCGATGTTTTAGGTGGTTATAGGACATTTCGTCAACGAATTTTTTTTTTGCACCTGTTTTTTCCAGTAATTTACGTCCACGCCTTTTTTCGGCACGGGAGTTTTGGTCCACGTGCCAGTTGAGACCCAAAGTTAATTGGCCCACATGTAAATACAAACGACCATTGCTCACGACGTTTTTGTCAATTCCATGGGACAAAATTCACTAAAACTCTCTACACCTCTTTGGTATAACAGGACTTAATTATCTTTCAAGAAATTCCCACCTTGTTATACCTGAACCAGATAAACCTCTATATATGTCTCAGCTAAAGGCTCTTAGATTTTTCCTGTGTAGTATAAGTATCTTGATTTATTTTGCGAGGAAAGATCTGTACTTTTAAAGGATGCCTGTCATTCTTAATTTCAATTTCGTATAATACTGTGCAACACCTCTGTTGTGAAATAGTTGCTTCAGGCGCCGCCGCACGGCGGGCGGGCAGCCAGCGCGGAACGCGCACTGGCGCCTACAAACCCAAGTGGATACTTCAAGCATTGTGCAATGCGTGAAGTATCCACTTAGGTTTGTAGGCGCCAGTGAGCCTCTCGCGCTGGCAGCACGCCGCTCCGCTCTGTTAGGCTTTAGTACTCGCATAGTCAGTGTTTTTTAACTCATGATTGTGAAATGTTTGCACACTCTGCATTGAATATTCTCATTTAATTTGGTGGGAAATAAATATGTATCAATTTATCAAAGGAGAATAATAATAAAATGTGTGTTTTTTTAAATATTGGTGGTTCCGTGTCAAATTTAATGATTTACAAAGCACTTTAATTTTTTTCTTTTACATTTTGTGCTATTATTGTGCTGAAGCGAGGTGCACGCGCAACCAAACGCTCAAAATTTGACGAATTTGACTCTAAAAGATCGACGCACAAATGGGTTAAAACTAAAGATTGCGTGCTTCTTAGTTTTTTCCCCTCTTTTATTCACTTTTGCAGTTTTTGTCGGCACAACTGCGGCTCATTGAGATGAATGTCGCTTCGAAAAGGTTTTACAAATATTTGTCACGTTTTAAAAATATAAATGTTTTCAAAATGAAGTAATATTTTCGGAAAGGAAAAATTAAAAAAAGAAGAAAAAAGTACCTATACGTACAAGGTATATTGTACATCGAATATTTTAAGGATAGAAATAAAACCAAATATTCACCAATGACAATTTAAAAAAATGATTCAAAGGGAGAAAGTAATAACATTTCATTTAGAAAATGAGCAACCATAACAGCAGCTCCTTTTCTCTCAATTTCTCATTTCCATATTGTCAATATAATTTTACATACGGACTAAAATATAACGCTTGGACCAAGTCACTGTTGCTTATTTTACGCGTGGGCGTAAACTACCAGGAAAAAAAAGGCGCTGACAAAATGTCCTGAAACTGTTTTGGGTAGTTCTAACTCTGTCTAGGGCTCCGTCGAATTGAAGAAGATTTACGGGTGATAGAAGATGCAGACAGTTTTAAAATAATTTGACGATATTTTTTACCGGAGAGTCACTTCGACTGACGATAAAGTTAAGTATGGATGACTGAAACCTCAGTAAAGTTTATAAGAGTTTTAGGCACCTAGGTTTGAGGTACACTGGGGGTTTGGACGGTTCTCAAGTTTGTCGACCCGGATTGTCACTGGAAATTAATAACTCTTTTTCTGCGCCAGTATCTGATCATGGGAATATAAATTGAGCAACGAAACAGATGACAAGAAAGAAGACATTTTTCACTCAGCAAGCTGTCAAAGTTGGAGCTACAAGTTTGATTTGGGCCACCCAAGTTTGGTCGCGCAAAATTTCCTCTTGATTCATGATTCAAAATGGACAGTTACCAATTCTAAAAAAAACTACCATTTAGAGGTATACTACATTAATTCCTAAAATTATTTCGATTTTAACAAATATTAAACAGTAAAGATGTATACTAATACTGAATTTCGTTTAAAACTTTAGTTTAATAAAGTTAATCTTTTTAATCTTTATTTTACCTAAATCTTTAGTAGATTCCTACTAAATTATTAAGCTCGTAAAAATCAAACATTAATCATCAGACTCTATTTAAACTGCTGGTAATTGTGTTACTTGATCGTTTTATCAACCATTTACTCTAAATTTATAAAGATCGCATTTAATTAGAGATTAGTTTGAAATGCACAATCATAATGCAATTTCAAAATTAGGCACACAAATCACTCCATAAGTAAGTAAGTAAGTATGTAAGTAAGCGTAATAGTATAGTGCAATACTTTTCATATACGCCTCTATTACTAATTTATTTAATTGGTAGCCTATGATGAGTTGCGTCAACCTGTAAGTTAACATTCGTAGCCAGTCATTGGCAGATGGAGAATGAAGTTCGAAAATGTAATGCAATCTTGAATTTGAGCTCAATTTTCACGGAAATGTGGGCGAACCCATCCTAACTTACCAGTGGTGAGCATAAAATATTCAAGCCATGCCGATAACCACATTGAGAAGCAAACGATGTCTTGTGTCGTTCTTTTACGCCTGAGAATATGCAATGCGCAAAGCATTACGCCGAACGGTATACCTGGCTGATTGCAGGCGTTTTATGCACGTAGAGTTAGTAGAACTGATTAAACCGTTCTTTACATTCATTGAGATTAATGTCTAAGCACTCTCATCCTATAAAAAGTTTGTGAAATGAGCTGAATTATAAAGTAATATACGGGGTATTTCAAAAGTCCTGCATGCACCACCAGCACCAGAGGGTGTTGCTGCGCCCGCATCAACCCAGTAACTTTTGAAACACATGAGGTATGATTATTTCGTGAGCGCTGCTAGGTCAAAAAAAGCGTTTCTCGGGATCGCCTAAAATTTTAAGGGGACCTCCCTGAAAAAGAGTAGGATCCCTAGGGATCACGGGAGGTGGTGTAGGACTTTTTTTATCACTATGTATAGAAGACTTTAAAAGAGAAGAGGCTGATGATACAATTTATAACATAAAAACTAAAAAGTACTGTAGTGCTCACTTTTTTACTCTGTCTAGTATTTGAAAAGCTCTTCAATTTCCATTATGAAGCATTACCGAAACACTCGCACAGATCTATCTTTAAAAAGTCGGTATAAAAAAAAATTGTTGGAGTGCTTCTAGTTCCAATTTCTCATATTGATTAATTCGAATTTAATAAATTGACGATTAGTTGTCACAAAATAGTAGACTTTGAAAATTAAGGCGCTTTGTAAAAAGCGAACTCACTTTGTGAGGACAGTGGATTTCACCTCGAGTCATTTTTGGCAGTTCTATAAACTCCGGATTTCCCTCAAATGTGTTTAATAGTGCATGCGATAAGTAAAGAAATAAATAATATATTAACCTTAATTTAACCGTGTGTTCACATTTTATCCACAAAGGGCGGGTTCAAGGTGCAGAAACTGTTTCTCCACTGTTTGGTATAAAAAGCGCAATATGATCGGTTAATTTTATTATTGTCTCTAATTGTAGAGCCATTTAGCTAGAAGAGCACTCACTCTCATATGCTGGCCCTAGTTGATCGTGCAAAAAATGCAGGAGCTGATTATCGTATTAAAATAATTTTTTTCTTCCGAATTCGTCATTATCTGCTTTTTTTCAATATCTGGTTACTCTTGGTCTTGTATAGATGAAATTTTGCTCATCAGCCCAAATTTTACAAGTTTACTCCTCATCTACCAATTTGAACGCTTCTCTCGCTCCGATAAAGGAGAGTTCAGAGAGTTTGTGTGGTTTTGGACATTAAATAATGAAAAAAAGGTAGAATAAATCTGCTAAGTTTCAGGAGAATGATTACACAATGTGTTTCACATAGTTATGCACTTCAACTTACAAAGTTTCCAACGAACTATACTGATGAATGCGCTAATTCTGATTTGTAATCATTGACTGTCTGTTATAAGTCTTCTTCTTCGCTATATCAGGCAAGCTGCCCCTTTTTGCAGTCCTGTGAATTCGAATGATTTTTTAGGAGAGTGCAGGAGAAAAAAAATTCAATAAACATGCTGAATTATGTCATTTATTGGATCAAAGGATGTTTCTTGGAAGAAAACGCATTGTGAGTTTGATTGAGGTCGGAATTTCGGAAGAAATCGTCCCTCGCTACAATGGAGAGGTAAACTACCTGTCATCATGGGGTTTTCTTTAAAAGCAGCGGAAAATCAATTACAAAAAATTAGTGTTCGACAGTTATTTAATAATAAACAACTTTTGTCTTATTGTACATCAACATTTTCTAAAATTTCCGTTTCATGGTATATCATGTATTTATTCATTCCAAAGTAGTCATATCATTCCTGTTTAAGTAGGTCAACAGCAGGTCAACATATTTATCCACATTCAAAGATTCAATTAACTGATCTTATTGGAGAAAATAAATGCAAATGCTTTAAAATTCTTTAATTCATGGTAGCTTCAAGGTAGTCTAATAGTAAGAGAGTCATGGGTACTTGTTTAACTTATTATGCTAAATTCATAAAAAAAAAATCCAAAAAATGATCAAAACACCTGGATAAATTACAGCACCTTCGTTTAGATGGCTCTCATCTGCATGATGAAATATCTATTTAACAAACTAAGGATGTATTAAAGGCCGATGGAAGATTACTCAATCAAGGCCAAACCAGGATCAATGTTTTTGAGATGAATGATCCTTAAAAACGCTGCGGTGGTCCTGGTGATGTTTTCGAATGCGAGTCTTTATTAGATACCCAGTGGTCAGCGTCTACCGTCTTTTCGATATTGAACCGCTGTTCCAAGGTCTTAAGAGGGTTACGCCAGACTCGTAGCCTCTGGTTTCATGCCAAGAATCTGGAGGGAGCTGCTGCAATGCTGGGAGGTTGCGTTTGTGTTCGCGAGAGGAGGATTGCGAGACCCTCTCTGATGAACACCATCCTGATGAATTTGTGAAATGTGTTAAATCCGGCAATGCGAGTTGGTTTTGAATCAGCATACGGTGTATTTGCAAACTGCGAGCTCCATGTCCGAGAAGGCAGTGTTTTGGTCATCATCGTTGTAGACCTGAAACAGGGGGGCAATGGTTAAGACATCGATTCCACTTTTTTTTATCAATTCTCGTCACTATGCAGGATAAACAGCGTGGTAAAGATGACATCAGAAAACAGAGATCCATACGTACATCACGTGAGCTTTGTAAACTTGTAGCTGTGTAAGCAATGTAAGCTTTGGTAGTCGTATTTAAAATAATCGTTATTTGTTTTTGCTACATTGAGTCTTATGGAGGAATAAAACTGCAGACCCATAGCGTGGCGTGCTTTGTAATATATCGATTGATCTGCCATTTAACCCTATGGAATAGGATCGATGAACAGGGTGTTCGCAGTGAACACCTTAATAATCGATTCTTCACCATAGGTACAAATGGGAGAGTATGGATAATCGATCATTTACGCCACGCCACTGCTGCAGACCTCTTTTGGTCCATTTTTAATGAGCTCTGTCAAGTTCTAGCTATTTAACCACTAAGCCTCTATCCATTTCGATGGCAAAAGTTTGGCGAGACCACGTATCTCGATTGCTGCGTTTTAAAATTCTCACTTTCATTCCATTTCTATAAAGGGAAAGAAGTCAGCTTTATAGCTTGAGATTTACCCATATAGAATATTCTGCTGACGGAGAAGGAAAATCAAGGAAGTTTTCCAGAAATTACCTTGGATGGTTTCCTGAAGAAAAAATGAGCTATGACAGGACGTCTACAACGTCGCAAGCGATAGATACGTGGTTTCGCACTTTGGTTATCGATTCATTTAGTGTTGTAAAAGAAGAATGAACATTGCTTTTTAAATATTATGTGGACATGCATTTGAGGAGTTGGGTGCAGAAAGGGCATTTCTTGGTTGCGGTTTTTCGGAATCTTCACTGTTAATTTAAATTTTAGGGAGAGAACTATATATATTCGGTGAGTTTTCTGAAATTTTTAGTTTTCAGCAATTAAAAATTATCAAGAAAATTCAGTAAAAATTTTAACGAATCCTATTTATGAATTTGCTTCAATTATAGTGGATGCAACGTTGACGGAGATCATGAGACACCGCAACCAAGAAATGCCCTTTTTGCACCCAGCTCTTCATTCAAATCCGAAAATAACATCGCCTTTCCTAGCATGCACCAGTCTTGAGAGTATCGCATTTTCTCCAAAAAATCTTTTTTTTGGAAAATGTACTTGGTTGTCAGGTGATCATGACAAGTTGAGGAACTGCTGTCACCAAGAAAGATGGGTGCCTTAATAAAAATGGATCGTCCTCCTAGAGCGAAAATTGAAAGGAAGAAGGACGAACTTCCTCGAAGGAAGATTTACTTTCACTAGGTTGGTGGGGTGCAAAGCAGGCGTCTGAAATAACGAATACGAACCCTAAACTTTTCACGCATCACGATGAATCCACGTATTGGTGAACTTGTCGTCGTCCCCAAAATAGCACACACCGATAGCCAAGGGTAAAACTACGTATCTCCATTGTGGTATTTCAAAATTTCTGTTCCTATTTAATTGTTTCGAAGAGAAACAAGCCAACTTCATGGCTTAATTTTTTACAGAATATTCTGTTAATCGAGAAAAAAAATCAAAGTAGTTTTCAAGAAATTAAGATGAATAATTCTCCAGAGAAAAAATCTAGGTGATATGTCGGAGGTCTGCAATGTGGCGAACGGAGATACGTGGTTTTGTATTTTGGCTATGCATAATGGATAGTTACATGCCAACTTACCTTGTTCAAGACGATAGTCGGGACGAAACTTGGTCCTCGGTCCTTGCCTGCCGGTGCCGGGGTATTACTGATGGTGTCCATCTCGTGGTTCATCAACAATTCTCTGCCGAGGGAATTTTGCATGCAATTTTCAATCTCTGAGTAGTTTAGTCCTGCCTCTTCAATGCACTGAAATTCGAAAAATACCGTCAATTAACATATGAAGTAAAGAAACTCTTTACTTGTTTACTACCGTACATTCTCTTACACCTGACTGGTTGACTCCTATGACCCTCTTGGTTTTCGAAGAATGGCTTTCCACCTTTGAACGTAGAAATACAATTTTATAAAGTTTATGTACGTTTATGTTATATGTATGAAAAAAAATAAACATACATATGGATCGTTGTATGTATTCAGAAGTTCTATTGGTGGAATAAGATGATACCCTGGTAAAAATTGGCAGTAGAATCTGTGTTCCAAAATACCATAGACCTACAGCCGGCTGTAAGATTTCCAATAGCTTCTATGGCCGGCTACACAATTTTTTGTAACCTTTTATGGCCGATGGCGATTAAGCAACAGCCAGGTGATAAAGTATATGCTAAACGTTACTAATTACGCATGCTAGGACTTAGCGAGTTTTTGGACTACTGCTCTCTTTTTGGGCCGTAGTATCTTGATTTATTTTACGAGGGAAGCTCCGTATTTTTGATGGATGCCTGCCACTCCTAATATATTAGAGCGCCTTCAGTTTCGTATGATACTGTGCAATACCTCTGGTGTGAGATAGTTGCTTCAAGTGCCGTGGCACGCTGCGGCGCGGCAGGCGGGCAGCCAGCGCGATACGCGCATCGGCGCCTACAAACCTAACAGGGATACTTCACGCGTTGCGCAATGCGTGAAGTATCCCTGTTAGGTTTGTAGGCGCCATTGCGTCGCCGCTCCGCTTTGTGTTAGGCTCTAATATTTAATCTGGCGGAGTCAGCGTTATTCAACTCATGATTTTGAAATGTTTGCACATCCTGTATGGATTATTCTCATTTTAATTGATGAAAAAAAATATGTATTAAAGGAAAATATAATGTGTGTTTTGTAAATATTAAGGTGGTTCTGTATCAAACTTAATGATTTCCAAAGCACACGAATTTATGCACAATTTCTTATAGCCTTTTATAATCGATGGCGAAAAAGCAACAGCCAGGCGATAAAGTGTAAAGCCCGGCGATAGGAACTGTAGCCCGGCTGCATAATTTTTTATCGCTTCGTATAGCCCGGCCGTATGATTTTCTCCGCATTCTACAGCCAGCTATATGATTTTCTGTAGCCTTCTTTAGCCGGCTATAAGAATTCCTATGGTATTTTGAAACGCAGCTCTTATCGCCAATTTTTACCAGGGTAAATATGTTTCATACTGCAAATTATCAGTGCAAAGTTAGAGAAAGATTAAAATGTTGTCAATTTCAACTTTGTTGATCTGAGACATCATTTAGTTTTATTCATGTCTTGTGTTGCACCTAAAAGAAAAAAAAAATATAGCCAAAACCATCAAATGCGCAGAAAGAACTTATATTCATTTTTTTTTTTTTTTTTTTTTTTTTTTTTTTTTGAGAGCACGTTGTATGTACATTGTACACTCACAATCAGCTTTAAAAATGTGATTTCATAGTATTCATAATTTTCACAGCCTGTTGAAATTTTAAGGAAATTTCTAATCTTTCAAGTGTTTCTTCAGTGTTATACTCGGCTAAGCAGCCGGAAGTCTGGCGGGAAACGCATGCTAGATGATTGAAGGCGCTTTTGTATTTATGCCACGCCGACTGGACTCAACACGGATACTCTTGGCCCGTTTCTTGCAGTTACGACATGATTTTCCGCCGTTTTTATGCGGTATTACATAAAATCACTCCTTACCCTGAAATACCATCCTTCCTCTAACTACTCATAATAGTAACTGAATCCTATTTCTTGGAAAACGCATTTACGCCCCTCTACCTCATAATCCTTCAAATAAAGAGAGGATAGGTTGAATGAGAATATTTGGTGGCAACAGTTCAAAATAGGTATCCCTCCAAAAAAATAAGGAATAAGTACTACGCACATTATGGGACCAATCTGACCAAAAAAGTGCGATGTATTACATCAGAATGTTTTCCTCGTTCACAAAGCACTTGAACTGTAGATCGCATCTGGGACTGATATTCTCGAAGCCCTTATTATACTTGATAGGGATTTTGAGGATTAAGTTAGATCAGATTTACTTTGAAGCATGGTTTCAGTTTTATGATCTATTTCATTTTCATTTTCTTGAATTTTCACAATAGAGGCTGATAGTCAGACGGACTTGTTTTCTCATGATTTCCTCCTCAGTTTGTCGTACTTTTGAAGATTACGATATCGATGCTGAAATAATCTAAACATGATGATAGACTCTCGCTACTATGCGTTTTAAATACTATGATAGATTCTATGATGCGGCGAAAAAAAGTGTGGGGTGCGTTACAAAAACAATTAAAAGAAGATCAAACGCGTCATGAGAATTCCTACATACCGAAGGAATCTCGTGAATTTCTTCGCACATATGTATTATGACACATTTTTCACACCTTATTTCAATGACTGCTTCTCCATTAAAATTTTAAATTTTAATAAATACTAACATTTTCCAAATTATTTAATACAGGAAAAATAGAAATTAAAATACTAGTTAGAACCTTTCATGTACCAATCTCTATCCCGACATTTAAATTACTTGAAAATAAGTCGATTTCCCGCAATTTGACAACAGTGGGTTTCTTGTGCTTGAAACATTGGTAAGTGCTTGATACAAATCTGAATTCTGAATTGATATTTACATCAATCAGCCGTCTGAGTGTTCCAGTCAAATGCTATCACGTGATCTCATCGCAAAAATGTAATTGTATCCTCAACACCTCATAAATGAGTATTTACACGCGGTGAGTCCAAAATCTCCCAGCAAATGAAGCAAAATTTTCATGAAATGTCGTCGACTTGTGTGCCAAAAGTATAATTAAACGTTATCTAGTAGTAAACGATTAATGAGCTATTGGGAAAAGAACCTGTTCATTCCCGGGACGAATTGAGTTCAAACTCAGACATTAGGAGATAGTATTTCAAAAAACTTGCTACGATTGAACCCTCGTGAGAACTTAAATATAATCAGATTTGATTCTAAACGAAGTGCACCGCTGTATGTTTTCAATTTTAAGAGGTGTATAGGTACTCTTTATTTAGCGATGACAAGTATTTGATTCTATTTTAAATGCTTACTTGTTTGTCATTGTAACCAGGCCTGTCCATTGCGCAGTAAACATAGTCCATTTGCGTCTTGCCTTTACTCAACTGAGACAGCGCGCATGCCTGGAGCATGTTGCCCCTGCATTCTCTGGGTCCGTGCTGACACTGGAAGTTGCCGTTAGGGAGACTCTGTGGCAGAGATCCAACAAATAAAGCATTAAAAATTCGTGAATACCATTAAAAAAAATATCGCGCAGTATTTATTTCGCATTAAGAGCAGCACGTATATCCCAACTGTTTGGGAAAATAACGGTACCTACCCACGGTTTGACATCAGGCTTACGCAAATGATTCGGGGTAGTGACTTTTTTATTGCTTGAATCAATGAAATTTCCTTCTTGCTATAATTTTATCAGTTTTACACAAATTTCCCCTTTTCGTGTCAGTTCTTTGAGAATAACCATTAAAGGCTCAGCTATCGTAGTAGATATTTCTAAAGGAAGTTAAGAAATTTTACGATGGAGAAAACCGATGGCTAATGTGCGAAACCACGTATCTCCATTGCACTTTTTCAAAATCTCTGCTCTTAGTTTTCTTTTTTTTTCTTTTTTTCCAAAGAGGAAGAAATTGCCTGTATAGCTTGAAATGTATACATAATATTTTGCTAACAAAAAAGAAAACCCAAGGAAGTTTTCAGGAGATTACGTTGACTAGTTTTCCAAGGGGAAAAAGAGGTACGAATGGAAGTCTACCACTTCAGTAACGGAGATACGTGGTCTCGCACTTTAGTCATCGCTTACTATGGAGACCCGTTTTCTAACAAAAAAAACGTTCAGAAATATGAATAAAACTTTTTGATTCAATATTTACACGCATTTTCGAACTCAGTATTAACAGAACTTGTAGAAACTTGTAAATTGCCGATACTATATACTTATTAAGGTGATTTGATGGACGCCATATTTTGTGTCAGAACGACATGCGATATAGCGCATCGATTAGTTCCATTTTGTCACCTACTTGTCATTTTTCTTGAATTTTGAGATCGCAATTCTGTTGTCAGAGGACTAAAGAATTCACTTACCAATTTTGATAAACAAATTCAACGTAATAAATTCGTGTTTTTTTTTCAGAGGAAAAATATCGCATTCGATACTGATATCGAAACTAAACTCGAATGCGATTTTTTCTCTCTAAAATCACCACGCCTATATTACGTTAAATTTGTTTGCCAAAATTTGTAAGTGAATTCTTTAGTCTCCTGACAACAGAATTGCGATCTCAAAATTCAAGAAAAATTACAAGTAGCTGAAAAAATGGAACTAATCGATGTGATATATCGTACGTCGTTCTGACACAAAATATAGCGTCCATCGATTCAAAACCCTTGAAATTATTCAAAGTAGAATAGAAAAAAATACGTATAAAATAAAACTAAAATTAGTACAAGAGATTTTAATTTCATAGTCTCATTTTTTTAGTGGATAAGGGCGAAAGTATCCTCCTTTTAAAGGCGGAATTCTGCTAATGAAATAGACATTTTTTAATTCTCTCAGAGAATGTACTCACCCGTGCTTTGCCGAAGGGGACAAAAGTCAAATCAATTTTGTCTGCAATTTTGCTGTATTGCTGGCCGAGAATACTGCGAACGAAATACCTGCTGTCCGGGCACAGTGATTCGTAGTAAACAGTCACCGGCACCTGTGTACACCAAGTTGAAAATTGAAAACTAGAAAAGAGTTGGGCCACTCAAACCAATAACACAAACAAGCAGACAAACAAAAGATGACAGACAAGACTAGCCTCATTTAAGCCCTTAAAATCCGTAATTAAATCAGCTGATACTTCGCGATCTTATGAGTGAAGTTCTATGGCACTTTAGTTTTAGGACCGCAATTTCGTATTTTGCCCGTATTTGTTGCGGATGTCTTTTGAAAGTTTAGCCATGATCCAATTGATTGAGTGAGTAAATTTGACAACATGGATAATCATATGTTTCCTTCAGTTCTTACTTTTACCCAAATTTCTCATATTTTCACTGAACGAAAGCCCATTTTTAAAACTTCCACAATGGATTGTAGATTTCCAGTAAAAAGTGTATCGGAAGGTATAAGGATCGCTTTTATCAACCCTTTAAGCCCTGATGACTTGAAAGTTACTACTGTTTTAGAGCTCATTAAACAAGTAAATCTTAGAATTTGAGGTAGGTAATTTCCTAGACTACGACGTAAATAGCCATAGTTGCCGATTGTCGTATTAAATTAACTAACTAATGAACTAATTATTCTTTTATTCACATTAACTGAAGACGTATTTGTATATGAGATCATAATTAATTACTATGCAGCAGCAAACTATAAGACCGCTATAGTTAATGCGCGCAAACATTTGAGTGACCATTCGGGAAAAATTAAGTTACTGATAGTTATAAAAAATATAAAAATAGTATCTCGCATAGGAAATGAAATTTTATGATTTAGTTTCTACTCTCACGACTTATCAGGTACGATTTGGGGGGGGGGGGGGGGGCAGATGACCTATGTGTAGTGACTTTGAAACTTGATACCTATTTCCTGAAAACTATACAGGAATTTCAAAAAGCAAAAAACAACAAAATTACACAGGAATCTCTTCAAATATTGAAGCCTTTCTGTAAAAATTGATATTTTTAAATGCAAATCTACCTATGTATCCTCCGAAACTATGTGTGCAACGAGCTAGTTAACACATTATCCATTATATTTCAATTGAATCTGACCTAATTTTAAAAACACATCTTTTGAAAATGTTCAAATTCATGCGTCTAATAATTTTGAGGATTTTATTTAATTTATTTCACTTTTTATTTATTTTTGGTTTAATCTATATGTTTGAAGACTTAATCATTCCCTTCCTCTCTCTTTCTTCTTTCTAATGTTTACCACATTCTACTTCTCTCTCCCCCAGTCTGATAAGAGCTTGAAAAAAGCTCCTCTCTCGAATTTTGTGGCCAGCTCCTTATGTTCCAGTCATTCTTAATTCTTTCTCTTTGTCTCCAATGAGGCCGATTCAAAAGTCGACTTCTCGTTTTATTTTTGATAAAAAGCATTTTTCTTTTGACAGAGATGCCAGTGGCCAAAATGAATGAAACACCACTCAAAAGTATGTGCTGTACTGCCGTGCAACGCAACAACACCGTAAACGCCATTTTAAAGTTTTTGGAAACAATGTATCTTAGCAGAAAAACTTGTGTACCTACCTTGAGATAATTTTTTTACAGAATTCTTTTGAAAATACCATTAAGAACTTAACCTGAAAATTTGAGGTGCATGGGTAAAACAGTTTTTATTTTATAAAGTGTTAAGTTCCAAAAAACGCGGGAAAATCTTGATGGATTTACGGCGTTCTTGCTTAGCACGGCAATGTACCACTACAAAATTCTTATTTCTTTGTTCAATCTACTTGATATTAAGTTGCTACGCTGGTGCCGTTAGGAATTAAAGTTAAAAATAGAGGGCTTACGGAGCTTTTTCAGCGACAATGAACTGGAGTCAACGCACCGACACTTCAGGAGCGGGTCAAATCGCGATCCGAACGGCCGGTGAACGTTGGGAGCGCGTCAATTATTTGATTAGGCATTTTGTAGATGTAGGACTCTGAAACCTCGTATCGTATAGAATTCTCAAAAACCAGTTCAACTGACGTGTCATCCAACCTTATGGCATTACCTGTTGTCAGTCTGTGCATAAAACTTTCTGATACGCTGGTGAACAAAGATTTGATTCCTACGGCATACAGTAACAGTTAGCTGAGCTCAAAACGTTCCTTCGTCCCAGAATGAGATTAAAGATTTCTATGGAGGTAAGAACGAGAAGGGCTCCCACAGAGCTGCACTGCTATGACGCTTTTATTCCGGAAAAAAATGTGATAGGCCGTGTAGTCGCTCAATTTCTTTTCGACTTCATGATGAGAACGTTCTACTTCAACTCCCCTCCTCCTCCAAGTATCAGTGATCGCACCAAGTTGCGATTTGATATCGCAATTTTATACATGTCGATTTATTGCAATATTATCGAACAAAAAATCGTGATAAATTAAGATAAAATCGAAATTTTATCGAACGCGATTTTAAAGAGATAAAATTGCGACAAAATTAAGGATAATCGCTCAAGTGTTGATGACCCTAGCAATTTAATCGCAAAAATATCGTGAAAAAATTGCAACTTAATTTCAAAATATCGCGATTTTTTCTTTGGAAAATGCTACTTGGGTCATACATATTACATTAGCCACATAATACGGCGCAGAAAGAAACTTTTTACGGCATAATTGAAATCCGCGAATAACAAAATAGCGGGAGAAAGAACCTGCCAACTCCACCGCAGGTATTTATCAAAGTGCCTGAATTCGTGAAACATCATTTTGCTCCGAGGTCAAAATTGAGGAGGGCACACGTAGAGGCAGTTTCCTTAGAAGCTAAACATTGACCTTCAAGTATGTTCCATCCACCATTTAAAATAATTCATATTTGACTGATTTAATTATTTTCAGGGTAAGGCTTCTAGTGGAACGGAGAAAACCTATTTACTGTGGAATGTTGTTTTGAGGATAGCTACGATATTTATATTTTCATCAATTGATTTTATTTTTAAGTAGTTGTGTATAAGTGTCATTGGGTAGTGGGTGCTTCTTACAAACCAAATAATGCATCACTTTGATTTTTAAAATCGTCCGTTGTCTGGGGGAAAAATCGGCTCTCAGATTGAGCCTCTTCTGTGAAAAGCCCACATTGTGTACTTTTTTTTACTTATTATACCTATGAATCGTATTTAAAAGATTTCCAATAGATAGTATTCAAAAGATGTTAGTAATTAAATTGATCGAAATTTTGATTTGTTTTAACAAATTTGACTTTAAGAGCAATTCATATGTATACCCGACCCGACAGTGGATCACCAAAATGACAAGTGAGGAGCCAATATGCCGGAAAAATAGGTTGAGTTTTTTAAGTTTTTAAAACAAAAAGCAAAATCTGTTTATGTTTTAATTATTCAGTGATATAGAAAATATTAAATATGTTAATAAAATGAATACAATTTTTCTGCGTGCTCACATGCACAAATTGTAACATTGCGGCAAGTGAGCAGTTTAACACAGCAAGTGAGTGCCTACGCAGAGAAAATGTATTCATTTTATCATTTAACTTGTAAAGTCCACGATAAATGTTTTCAATGAAAAATATTTCAGTGGCACTGGCATAATTTTTGTAACGCTTTGTTTCCCTAAAACACGATTAAACGAGATAGAAAACCCAGAAAATAGAAGGAATAAAGTAACTATTCTCGAGACGATGCTATCTGCATTGTTATCTTGTGATTTTGATGATTCATTATCCTTTTCCACCAGATAGAGCAGTGATTAAGCATGTTTGGACAGCTCAAGTTGCGTGCTAGAGCAGAGAATCTTACTTTCTTTTTTAATGGGCCAGCAGACTAAAGAATTGAGGATTTCTCCCCGGTATCATGCCTCACCGAAATTTCGCATAGAGCTATATGCACGCGATGAAAAATTGGAGAAAAATCTCTGATTTAAGTTAACTTCTGGTCTGATTAAGGTAAACACTGACTAAATGCATATTGTTGACAAATTATTGACGTTGCCCGCTTTCGCGCTTTTTAAATGATGTCGAATTCAATGGCAGATAAACACTCGTAACTTGATTTTGAAAGTTTTCATTGCGTATTTAACTTTTGAACGTAAAACTTTGAAGATAAATATGCGGAATACATTTTTCGATGCAGTACCTAGTTGCCGTCCAAGATTATCCATTTTGGAAGCACACGGGATCTACTTGAAGAAATTCATTCAATGATTCTTCATATAAACAAAATATTAGGGTGATTTGCTGATTATAATTCAAAATTCATGTATGAACTCTGTTTTTACCTTTAAAAATGAGTTTTGGTGTATCGAAAATGGCAGAAATCTAAATTGAAGGCAATTTTTAGCTTAAATTTTCAGAAATTTACTCTGTTTAAAATTAGAAGTAGATTTCACAACAGGAAAAAAATAGTTATGAAAGGTTTTCTACTTCTATTTCGGATTTTTTTGGAAGCGATGACGGTGCTCGCTGGAAAAACCACAATATGACACATCAAGCGAACGGTAATTGCGTTGTGCTCCCAAAAAGATTCGAACTCTCCGATTACATACATAAGTATATATATCAAGATTTCTTTAGAGGCGATGCTATTAGCATTGGGAGGGAGTGATTTTTAGAACTTACAGTAGTGTCAGCAAATTTTTATTGCGTTTTCTTGATCATTACGTACTCTAGGGGCAATCGTTGGAATTTTTAGGTGTTTTCCGCGTTTGGTAAATGACGGAAAATTCATCCCTGTAAGCTGGGATAAAGTTTTCGCATTTTCATTTTTTGTCCCCGTACGTCAATTTTTTTTTTTTTTTTTTACTTTTCTTTAACGCCATCAAATGATTCAAAGTTATTATGAGCGAATCGAAACGACACTAACCTTTGCAAAAGTGGTGGCAACCAGCGAAAAGAGCGCCAGAGCTGGGAGCAAAAACGTGTGGGGTTCCATGGTTGGTGGCGGTGACTGATGGACTGATGAGGAGGCAGCGCTCAACAGAAGCCGCTGCGAACACTCACGGTTTGAGTGGATCTCCTACAGCGATGCCAAATTATTGTTTTTAGTTTTGAAAGCTGACAAACTTTACGGTTTTGCGTCCTTAAGTTTTTGAGTCGAGTATGCTCTGCTAAATTTCTTCCATTGTGGCATTTTTTCTTTTCTTTTTAAGATAGCACTTTTTTTTATCAGCTAGTCGTACTTAAGGTTTGCATAGAAGAAAAGGAAGTGAGTCACAAAGGAGATTTGTCCAAGTGGGCAAGATTTGTCTTATAGTTAACCAGGAGCGTTTGAAGAAGAGTTCTCACAAAATGTTGAGAACTTTCTGTCAATCCCTCACCGGAAGAATCTTAAACAATTTGGACCTTCTTTTATTCTTTACCAATTATTAAAACTTACTTGATTTAGGAAGATACTGAGCTAATTGTCTCCCCCTTTTCTTTTCCTGAATAGTCTTTACACATAACAATGGTGAAACAAGAATACGCGTGGTTTCATGTCTTGTTATACGTTTCCTGCAACATTTTATTTTGAACAATCATACGCTTTTCATTCGTTGGTTTTTGCATATTTCTAATACTACTTAAAATTTCCCTTCCTTAAAATTTAAAATAAAAAAGAGAGGATTGAAAAAATACAATCGAGTGTGGACATTTTTTAACACTGCAATCCAAAACGTGTTTATTTTCCTTTAAATTTGCCATCAAACAGATTCTACTCGACCTTAATCCCTGAAAATTCGAAGCCTGGAGCACGGATGTGCCTAAATCCTCTGATGTCTGAGGACACTAAATCTTATCTATCGATGGCTGTAGATCCTATCGGAATATGAGGACTTATCTGTAACAATAGCGGATGTGAAAAATTACCTTTTAGAAACGCATTCAAAAAAATATTTTGGCATTGAGAAAATTTTGGGAGAATACTTGAGATGTGATCTTCAAGATCTGTACATTATGCCAGAGCCAAACATATTAAATTTTTGTGTGAACAAAACAGTTTTTTAAGCGTGTTTCGAAAAGGTAATTTTTCACATCCGCTATTGTTACAGATAAGTCCTCATATAAGCCAATAAACCAGCAGGAAAAAAAAATTGCCATCGGTAGGTATAATTTTAGAATTATTTTTTTCTCACTGTGAAGTTCAAGCACAAGATCGCGGATCCAATCAGTATTTTTCCCCCATGCAAAATCTTCGTGAAAGACAACACTGCGATGGAATGACAGTCAACCAGTTCTCAGACTAAAAATTACAATGGAGGTCGCCGGTGAGGTTACGTGTGTCCAGGTAAATGTCAAGAGAAGTAGAAATTAATAAATCCGCAGCGACGCATTGTCAGGTGCCAAGTTGAAGTGGAAAAACCGCGCATCTCCCCTCGGAACCACGTGGAGATGGGGTGTTTTTCGCCGGAGCGGCAACGTCGGACCGCGACGCGAGACGATAACGAGATGAAGGCGTGGCCAGCGAAGCAGCGCCCGCTGAGTGCGTTTTGTTGATGATCGGAGATCGAACAGACTGAGGACAATTCAGTCCAAACCAGTTGGTTCCGAAGAGAGATAGCGAACTTCAGAAAATTGACAACGATGGACCTCTGATGAAAAAAAAAAAAAAAAAAAAAAAAAAAAAAAAAACCCAACTTATTCGGCCCGAAATGATAATACAAAATCACTTAAAATGGGACCAACGCTGCCAAAATAAAATCATAGAATAAAAAATTCGGGACGTTTTTCGGTGTCACGCCGAAATAAAAACATGCTGTAGTAACACCACAGATGTTAGAAAAAATGTGCGACAACTATTGGATGTTGTCATTAACACTCTGGTGTTAAAGTAACATCCTAACATCCTAGAATGTTACTATAACATCAGAGTGTTAATGAAAACATTCAAAAGTTGTCGCACATTTTTTAAACATCTTTTTTTTCGGTGACAACCGCATTTTTAACCGGCCAAAAAAAAGTAAATTAAAAAGAAACACACTGCGCCTCACCGCTGTTATTGAGAGACATTTTTGTCTCTTTTTTTGCTGGTTGAAAATGCGGTTATGCCACCGCGAAACGTCCCGGTTGTTTTATTTTACGTTTTTATTTTTGCGGCCTCTAATAAAATTGATACAATTGATCAGGTTTGGATTTTTTTAAGCCCCCCCCCCCCCCTCTTCCCGCGACAAAAGTTTAAAATCACGCTCCTACCCTTCTTGACAAAAACAAAAGCGTTGAATCTGAGAGATTACCTGGACACGGATTACAGAGAGCGTCTATATTTTGTCAAAACGTCACACGAGATCTTTCCATAAATTATCTGGTTAGTAAACATTGAATTTTCCAGCTTCCATTCGCTTGGAAAAATGAGAAGAGTGTAACACAATCAAAGCGATTTTACATTCATCATCCGAGGATAAGTATTGTTCCCCTGCAAGAAGTGTGCTCTTGCCTAGCGAAGTCGGACATGAGGTTTGCAGCTAAAACTGACAAATTTTGATGTTTGACTCGTCTGAAGGACCGGTAGATGAGGTGCGATGAGGGATATTTAATGATGAGACATTTAACAGAAGGCACGAAAATCTCCACGACCCTTCGAGGATTGCAGGCTCGCGTTGTGCACTGGCTGGATATTGTGTCCACCGCATCGCGGATGGTGGGTCTGATCTCTGGTCTGACACGGAAAAATTACGAAGATTAAAGCGCGCACTGTGCTATACATGCAATGAATGAAGTATTCGCTCAGTCTTGTAGGCGCTGATCTGCGCTCGAAGCCGACCGCACCAA
The DNA here is from genome assembly GCF_918797505.1 of Bemisia tabaci. Taxonomy (NCBI): domain Eukaryota; kingdom Metazoa; phylum Arthropoda; class Insecta; order Hemiptera; family Aleyrodidae; genus Bemisia; species Bemisia tabaci. The sequence continues at coordinate 19,767,705 of NC_092796.1, forward strand.
TTGGCGCAATGCGAGAAGTATTCGACAGTCTTGCAGGCGCTATGCGTTTAACGCCGCGCCGGCCGCACTGTGTTTGGCGCGTTTATTCAAACTCGTGTTAGAATAATCCCGGCATCGAATAATGGGGCTTACGAAGCCCATGTTGTGTTTCGACGCCGTATGAGCATTCCAACGTTCCCTCGTTTCCCCTGATAAAATATTTTTTCCGAGAAAAGTTAGGAAAGTTCTGTACGTTCACTTTTTTAGATTAAATGGACCATTAACAAGATACGAATTTAAGCACTCTTAAACAAGATTCTTCACCAGAATTTCACGTAGAACACGTTTCGCGTAACGAAAACTACTAAAATCAATTCCTAGCTAAGATATTAACATTTTTATTATGCATTGGTCACGGGACATTTGAATCGCCGGTCACGAGAAAAACAACACCCTACGCGGATCAAATCGCGCACTACCACGGTTTCAGCAGACTACTCAATCAAGCATTGTTTCTTTCCCACCCTGTATTTTTGAAAGTGTGTACAGCTTGCTATAGCTGAGCCAAAGCGTCATGATTGAAGTTGCCATATTTTCACATTGCTGAGACTGTCTTAGTAACTTTTAACGTCCTTCTTAACCCAAGTAAAGTATTCTTTCTTCCATGAGCGGAAAGTTTGAATTTATATCCATGAAAAACGTTATTACCACGATTAGGAGTTAATCTAGGGTTGGGATTTCGATTTCTCGACGTCGAGCGATCGAAATCCTCGTTGCCTATTGGTGTTTCACTTTCAATACACGCATTTTACTCATGGGTGTATCTGCCGCTTTAGACCTAAAACGTACGCGGATACGTGGATTTGCAATTTGGTCATCGACTTGTTAGTATCTCGTTTAAAAGTTGATCTCCGGACTTCCCGTTGTGTGAATAGTTTTTAATTACATATACGTAAAATTTTGAAGAGAAGACAAGTGACGTTTCAAACCTTGTCTAGCAGTCCATTATTCTGACATACCTACCGCAACGCATACACTGGGAAAAAAAAACACATTGGATCTAGAGTCCAGACTCTTGAAAACATTGACAAGAAAAAGGACTCTTGATTCAATCAGATTTAAGCTTAAATCAAAAGGAAATCCGCTCAAATTAAGAGGCTTGGTTCTTGATTTAAGCTTAAATCTGATTGAATCAAGAGTATTTTTTCTTTTCGATGTTTTAAAGAGTCTGGACTATAGATTCAATGTGTCTTTTTTTTTCAGTGCAGCCGTGCGATTACTCTTTTTTTCCGGTCATAGAGGGACCGGGACGGTCAAGCCGGTACCACCCGCGCCCGGATCAGCCCGGCGGTCCCCGCCGAATTTTGACCCAAAGGGTTGGGCTTACGAAAATCATATATTGTGATGATGATGATGATGATGATGATGATGATGATGATGATGATGATGATGATGATGATGATGATGATGATGATGATGATGATGATGATGATGATAATGATGATGATAGAAAATGAGAGTTTCGGCAGCCAATTCTTCATCTCCCAATGGCGCGGCGTCGCTTTAAACTCTTTTCCGATCCCAAAGTTTCATACAATTTTTTACTTGATCCAAGACCAATTTACACAGGTCAGTCATTGCGTATCTTTTTGAAATCCACTCCCCGCCCGGCCATAACTCGACGGCACCCAATCTGATGTCATACTGGCTGCTCCTATATGAAATACATTGCAGGCAGCCAATTACACGTCATTGCGCGTAAAGCTCCAAAACTCGTGGTCGGGCATGACTAACCCGGGCAGATTGGTCTTGCTTGTTTCCTTTAAAGCTACAAAAATGCCAAAAATCACATGAAATATTCATGCACAGGACTTTTCATTTGCATCTGCGTATCACATGACCTCGCGGCGCACCAATAGCTGCAAGGTTCGGCTGCTTACAGAGGGGTTTGTTGTTGCTACCGACTAGGCTCGTTGTCATGGTATCGGATTGTTTTGATATTGTTCGGCAGGGTCTTAATTTAGTGGAATTGTTTCTTTCTTGGGCGCACATGCCGCTTTTTTAAATACTCTCACTTTAGCTTTGGGACCGGATCAAAATTTCGTTTTTCGCAGGTTGGTTCAGTAGTTGTATACTTAAACGCTATCTGCTCGTCACTATCACAGCGATCAAGTAGCACATGGTTACATGGTGGAGAGAAGTTAGCACAAAAAAGCTACGAACTTCATTTAATTTATCTGGAGGATACGAGCAAATAATGTTCGTGCAAATAGCAAGATGACTTATTTACGTCAATGATAATGAAGTTCCTGTTGAGTCATACTGCTCAAGAGCTATTATTATCAAGGAGAAAAATAATAAAAAGTGACCTCACATTATGAACTCCAAAAACTCCACATGTGTATTTATAGGTACCTATTATGTGGGAATTGTGGGTTTATTAAATTGCATTTTCCATTAAGAAGGATTTTCTAAGTTGTTAGCAGTTTTAAAAATGAGGGATTATTTGATAGTTTGCCTTTCACAATAGACGAATCAGAATTTTTTTTCTTGTCACTTCCCTTGAAAAATAGTAAAATTAACGTCTTGAGAAAAATATAGTTTTATTTTCAATTGCATGTGTTATGCTTTTCTTGGTGGAAATTGTATAACCTTATCGAAAGAACGGTTATTTCTTAAATGAAGCTTGCGCATCTCTCAAATGAGTATTGAGTAAAGCCTTTCTTATATTGTACTCAGATGATGAATGTAAAATGATTGTATGCGTTATCAGTTGCAGAGCCGGGCATGTCCTCGCCAGATCTGGTGGGAGTTTGGCAGGTGCCTTTGAGCAGCGGGGTTCGAACTATAGAATTTGAGCACGGCACAGCAACCGGGAAACGTATAGTTCGAGTTGATGGAAAAGTAAGAAATTCCTTATAATAATGGAACAAACGGAGACAGATCACGCATGAAATGTTTAGATACATGACAAGACAACCTTTAAATTTTGGGGTCCATGGGTCCCAAGTGTAGGCCGACTAAATAAGAAGTTCACACTTCCTTCGTTGGACCTTGTTTTTACCCAATTGCAGATAAAAATGTATTTCATTTAACCGTTACCTCCGTCACTCATCTGCTTTTTGACAGGACATTAAGTTGTCAAAAATTAACCAGTAAGTATCTGTACTAATAGCCAATAGGGCTCATTTGCTTCCACGCTGTTGGTCCTTACCGCCTGAATTTCACAAGATAGGCAAAAGTGGCCACACAAGAGCAGTAATAGTGGTATCTATAAATCACGTGTAGTTAAAGGCATTCATCTCATGGAGCAACGAACGACCAACTAAGAGGAGTGAGAGTAATTCACACTTTTTTTCAAATTCTTACGCGAAAATAAAACTTGATTCTTGGCATAAATTACTGAAAGATTTACACATCGCGCTCCGAGTAAACTCAAGTTTTCAAGGCTTTGACCAAATCCTTGAGAGTGCTTCTATCCGACGCGACGCTCTGGAGGACCTAAATTAATTGAATTTGATCCTCACGACTAATGGAGAAGTTCTTACACGAGCACAGGATTTGCGATTGACGCTACTATTACATGAATAATGACGGCCTTAGATAATTACAGCTCTGTAATTATGGAGCTGGATTAAAATTACTGAGATGGACTCTCCTAAATTCCATACTTTTAAATACTGTATACAACACCATCACAGCCTGAACTTGGAGAGTTTTTTTCCGGCTAAGGAATTCATTTTCGGTAAAACCAGTGTAGCGTATCGCGGCATTAGTCGACTAAATCGCATGTATACCTACAGTTCTCGTTGGAACTCCATTGAGTATTTATGAGTTTGACATTCAGTGCATGAACATGTTAAGTGCATTTTTTGCGATTTTGAGAGAATTGAGAGCCAAGATAAAATATCGTATGATTTTTCACGAAAAGATATCTGTATAGTGATTTACGGCGATTGTATCTCAATTTATTTGTCACCTGTTTCGTTTTTTCATACGGCTCATCCCATTTTCCGATTACTCAAAATTGAATTGAGCATAATTTTTTGTTGATCAACTTTTTTTCAACTTCAATTTTGACACTTTGCGAGCGCAAAAGGTACTTTTTTACACGCTGGAAGGTTTCCTTTAATTTACCCTGTAAAATGACAAACTATCCTAGGAAAACGCATAGGTACCTAGTTGTCATTTCGAAAAACACCATAAGTTTTGATTGATTAAGGGCGGTTCAGGGCTCTGATCGTGGATTCGGCCCATTTAAAGTTAGCCTTCAATTTGACGGGTAGGCAACAAACCTACTAAATGCCATGAAAACTATTCATCTCGTTCCATGCTTTCATTTGACCAATTCACATTTAATATCGTCTACTTGAAGTTCGCCTTCAATACACCAAGATAGGCAACCCCGAGCGCGAATAGCCATACATTCATAAAATATACAACCAGCACTAGTCCCGATTTGGAAGAGAAGAATGCCTTGCATCCCTCATTTGTGACTTTATTTCGCTTACAAGTTATAGTTTTAGCCTTTTCACCACGTTCATACTTTTTTTCAGGAGATAATTCGGAAAGATTGGATGTTCAAACTGGTTGGGGACGAAGCATTTGACTTGGACGGGACTCGGTGTATTATAAGGGTGGAACCGTATGGCACCTTCTCCTACTGCTACTCCTTCTTGGTCGATGGAAAGAGTCTTGCTTCCTTCACGAGGCAACAATCTAAAACGACGAGTACATGGGTTGTGAACGACGGTGACACTAATTATAGGATAGTCCTCGGTAAGTAGCATCAGAGGGTATATGAGTATGATATGGATTCCAAGCGATGATCTCAACTTGAAGACATCCCTAAAACGATTCTCTCTCGCGTTTTTGTTTGACTATTCCCAGACCACAGCCCCCAGTGTCAAGGTACGCATGCATACGAAAATTAATTCCGAGTTTTGAAAACAGTAAACTATGAAAAATATAAGGCTCCTTAAAAAAAGTGACAAAATTTAACTATTAGTAGTTGTGAAAATTCAACTTCTTAGGTTCACCTTCATCATATGAATACTGCATTTTAAGCAGCAGTAGAGTTAAATATATGGATAGAGCTTTCTCTTCGTAAAGCGTGAGTTTTGGAAGGATGTTTGATTTTTAAGCTTCGCCTACATCAAAGCAATTGATAAAACAACACATAAATTTATTAGCCAAAAATATAAACTCCACGAGTTCATGAACGATACCGCCCCCCTTTATGCTACCTACTTATGTTTTTTTCCTTTCTTTTAAGTGTTCATTTGCTCTTCTTTCATTTTATTTCTTTGGAATTTCTGTTGCAGATAAGAACACGTTAGATATCTGGGTGAATGGAAAAATTGTCGATGTTACAGTAAGTAAAGTCTTTGAGCTTAATAGCCTACTACAACCCTAGTAAAAATTGGCGATAAGAGCTGCGTTTCAAAATACCATAGGAATTCTTATAGCCAGCTAAAAAAGGCTACAGAAAATAATATAGCTGGCTGTAGAATGCGGAGAAAATCATACGGCCGGGCTATACGAAGCGATGAAAAATTATGCAGCCGGGCCATAGTTCCTATCGCCGGGCTTTACACTTTATCGCCTGGCTGTTGCTTTTTCGCCATCGATTAAAAAGGCTATAAGAATTTGTGTAGAAATTCATGTGCTTTGGAAATCGTTAAGTTTGATACGGAATCATCTTAATATTTACAAAACACACATTATATTTTCCTTTAATACATAATTTTTTTCATCAATTAAAATGAGAATAATCCATACAGGATGTGCATTGTGCAAACATTTCAAGATCATGAGTTAAATAACGGTGTCTCCGCCAGATTGAATATTAGAGCCTAACACAAAGCGGAGCGGAGCGGCGACGCACTGGCGCCTACAAACCTAACAGGGATACTTCACGCATTGCGCAACGCGTACAACCTAACAGGGATACTTCACGCATTGCGCAACGCGTGAAGTATCCCTGTTAGGTTTGTAGGCGCCAATGCGCGTTTCGTGCTGGTTGCCCGCCTGCCGCGCCTCAGCGTGTCACGGCGCTTGAAGCAACTATTTCACACCAGAGGTATTGCACAGTATCATACGAAACTGAAGGCGCTCTAATATACTAGGAATGGCAGGCATCCATCAAGAGTACGGAGATTTCCTCGTAAAATAAATCAAGATACTACGGCTCAAAAAGAGAGCAGTAGTCCAAAAACTCGCTAAGTCCTAGCATCCGTAATTAGTAACGTTCAGCATATCGACGGTGAAAGTCGGCAATCACATAACTCGGTTTGCGACGTCGCAGACTTCCTGTCATACTTTATTTTTTAAACGGAAAACTACTCAACGATAATTCTTTAAAATTGCCGTGATTTTTCTTCTATGTGCGAGGAAAATTCTGCAAAAACTTCAAGGAATCATGTCCATTTGTTCTCCTTTAAAAAAATAACATAGTTGCGGAGATTTTCAGACACCGCAAACGAGTTATGTGATTGCCGACTTGCACCGTCGATATACTTTATCACCTGGCTGTTGCTTAATCGCCATCGGCTATAAAAGGCTATAAGAAATTGTGTAGCCGGCTATAGAAGCTATTGGAAATCTTACAGCCGGCTGTAGGTCTATGGTATTTTGGAACACAAATTCAACTGCCAATTTTTACCACGGAATGCTTAGAAATCTAATAATAAGTTAGTATAATCTGATAAACTATCAAAACAATTTATCGAAACAGGTGCCAAAACGAGTACCAAAACAATTTATCATAGCCACTTATTCTGAATAAACTGACAATAAGCTTACTATGATCATCGAGGGAAGGTGAAATCTAATAAAGAGAAGAGAGGAGTACTCTCTTGAGGTAGAAGGACATCCCTTCGATTTATGTATTGAAATAGCAACGTACATTTGCATTATGATGAGAGAATCCTTCTGTAAGATTAGACCCTAATATCGACGATGAAACTGCAAAAATGCGTATCCCCGTTGCGATGTTTTGAAATCTTGCCTCCTATTTTAATTTTCAAAAGAAGACCAAACCAACATCATGGCTTGAAGTTTTTACGTAATATTCTGTATATCGAGAGTAACAGCAAATTCGCTGAAATTTTCAAAAAATGACGTTCAGTAATTTTTCATGTAGAAAATAAAGTATGATGGGAAGTCTGCAACACTGCAAACCGAGATACGCATTTCTGCAGTTTCACCATTGATATCCACTTGAATCTTTAGAATTTCAAGAAGAAATCAGAAATTTTATAGAATTTAAAATTTTCATAGATTTACTTGTTACAAACACACCAACTTTCAAAGCCTTCACTTCATATTGTCATGATTCATCAATCAACAGGGGCTCTTTAGTCCTCAGGTAATTATACTTGCATATTGTCATTTTAACAAAACGGACAGCAGTTCCATGCAAGAATCGTTTTTACAGGAAGGTTAATGATTTTTCCGACCTGCATACAAAATAACCTAATGGATTTTTATTATGTTTTGCAGAGAAACTTCGTTGACGAAGGGACAGAGATGCATTTTCCTCTGGGCAATATTCCTGCTTATGTGAAAACTGTCTCAAGTGGGGACAAACGGGAGGGCCTGATATACACATTAATAGCAAACAATGAAATAGTTGATCCTGCCGAATGACATTCTCATAGGATTTTCTCAGTTTCTTAATTTGTTGATGACTGTCCAAAAATGGGCAACTGGGATTATATCAACAGACATGGGAACTTGAAAAACCAAATCTGAATTTATTGCGATTTACTTCAGTTGAAGAAAAGGAACTGTGCTTAGCCAGTTTTTCCAGCTAGTATCACTGCCATTTTACAATATGTGTGTGATTTTTCATGACTGGTTCTTTCAAATTCACTAAAAATTTGATAGATACAGTATTTTGGTATTTTCCAAGAGGATTTAAATTCCAGTGAAAAATTTAGCTACAATTGAGGATTCTGTCTAGGGCTTCATTATTGATGGAGCAGATTTTGATAATGGGCACTTAAAGAATTATCCTTAAGAGTCTTGTAATATATAAGACTATGTATTGGAAAATATGGACTCAATATACAAATCAATGTGTGAATTGTGAAATATTTCTCATTGATAAACTAAAAGTCATCTGTTTGTGAATTAAATACAATTAACACTTCGCTTCAGACTTAATACTGGGTTGCAAGCTTGGACGGAACTTCCAACTTGCATATTGCAGGAGGTGTGCCTGGTGGATGGCGCACATACGACATGAATTTGATTTATTGCCATAAGTTTCAGCGAGTTTATACCATTTTTGAAGTTAGACATACAATTTTAGATGGTGAAATATTCTCTATGAAATCTGGAAATCCAAGTAGAAAATATTTCAAGAAATTCTGAAATTACACCTCTGTGATGACGCACTATTTGTGTACTGTTGTTAATAAACAATCAATCATTGATACTCTTTTCTTGTCTTGTTTTTTAAGATCTTAACCGTTTGCCCACTCGGCAAGAGGTTGAGAAAATGTTACCTTGACATAAGTGACAAAAACAACACTGTGGCAACGTTTTTGCAAATCCTACTAAAACCACTTGCCCGGCTGGTTTCATTGAAAATGTATAGTATAGATGTAATGTAAAATTACCTTGGATGATAAGGCTTCCTGAGAAATATATAAATTCAAATTTTCTCCTTTCAAGCATCTTATGATTACAAGATATGGATAAAAGATTACAAGATTCTTTGAAGATACCATTAATTGACCCTAAAAGAAAAGTAACCCAAGTATTTCTTGCTTTGACAATTTGAGGCTAGGTGCCAACATGTTACAGGCAAATCTGAAGTAACTTATTAGCAAATGATTCTTTCCTCTGAAACCTGGGCACACCTTGCAGAAAATTTTGAAAAAAAGAAAGAACATACAAAGTCAAATGAATGATGAACTCCTGCTATCCATAAAACCCATTCATAAATTATTAATTTTTGCTAGATGCGCAGCCAAGATGATCAGATTAAAATCTCCTTTAACCAGATTAAAATCATGAACTTCACCCAGATAAAAAAAAGAGGAAAATCGAAAGAAAAAAAAAATTTAAAAAATGTGCGTCCTTATCACACATCATTAGTATATTAAAAAAGGTAAAACATCAAACATAACATGAAAAAAAATCGTAACTCATTATTTTACAACAAAAATTAATTACAAAATTCGGAATGGTCTAAACTCTTTAAACTCTGACTGACACTGCTCATGATTTTTTTATACAAAGTTCTAAGTTTTACTTAGCTAATTTTGTATCTTCTTTTTTATCTTTTTTTTCACAGAAAAGAAATATTCATTTGCACATGATTGTTTAGTCGTATTTACAAACTTCACTATATTCTGTTTTGGTAAGAGAAGCTTTAATTAGTATTGTGCAAGTTTTTATTCAACGAATGTAGAATGTTCATTAATTTTAAATCATTGAGCACAGGTCAATCAATACTTAAGCTTAATTTCCAGGATCAAAATGAGGTCATCAAAATGAGTAATCTTTGTGACCATTTATCAAAATGAAGAGGCAACGTTACTTTTTGTTCGACATGATTTGCGAACAGATTATAAAATAAATATCTTCTGATGCTCGATCTGATAGCAATTTATGATGATCAAAACTTGAGGATATCTCTTAATTCTAATAGGCAACCGTTAACAGTCACAACTAACAAACTATGTTTGTCATCCTGTCATTGTAAACCATACTATGATTTACATTTCAATTTCATTACTTCAAACATGTCTCTATATGTGACGAATCAGCAAGGGACCAAACCATTTTCTGTTATGGAGAAATTTTACTTATAACGAACCAAGCTCAATGAGCATAGTAAATTCCGTGAACCTAACAATTCCTTCAATATGGATTAATTGTTGCTAATGGATCTTTTTGGAGAGAGAGAGTACAGAACCCTAGAGTTCCTTCATTATGCGTCTTTTTGGAGAGAGAGAGAGAGAGAGTGCTGCACTATCTAAATTTCATTTGAGACCTTTGAGAGAAAAGTATTTTGTGTCATTTTGAAGTTCATTTTGAGGCTATACCAAATTTTCTTGTAATGGCAAGAGCAAAGCAAATGGTTACAAAGTACTTCTGATTGAACAGTTTTTTGCTCGATAAAATATTCTGTGCTACCCATAGAGCATGGTTTCCAAAGGAAGCAACAGCTGATATTTGGCGTGACAAAAATGTATACTGCTTGCAGATGAAAAATTAGAAGATTTGTAACTTATTCTTTAGGGCTGCAAGCATGCAACCAAATAATGCGAACCATAGCTAAGCAGGTTCATGTGGCTATCATAAACTGTTTTTCAGATAAAAGGATTCAAAGAATTCTACATCAAAAACTCCTTTTCTTAGAAATAGAAAAAATAAATAATGCAGGAACAAACTTCTGGTAAGACTTTTTTGAAAACTTACCTCCTCTTATTACAAACAAAAGAGGTCTGAAAGAGTTAAGAAATTAGCAGAGATCAAACAATGTTTGTTGGGGGCTGTTGCTGTGGTGAGTTCAGGCCTTGATTTTGATTTGCAGACATAGATGAGACTACCTGCAAGAGAAGACAAAAAAAACGACAGATTAGTTATAAGTGGAGATATGTAACTTAGTATTAGACTGAAATCATTTTCATCTGTTATTAATCAAAATAAAGTGATGAGTCACAGAAAATCTGTGAAAAACACAAGATAGAGGCACTATTTCAGCTTTTCTTGAGATTTTATCTTAGGAACATCTCATGAAAAATTGAATACCTGAACCTAAATCATTCGTGTTTTTGCCACTTCCTGATTTCTTGTTACAACACAACCATGTGAATGTTCCTCCCGACTGAAACCCTCAGAACTCAGGGTTATTATCAGTGACGTAGTGAAAAAAACTTGTACATACATGATTTCAATAAAAACGCATGGAAATTAGGGAAAAACATGGAAGTTTAGAGCACCACTCAACTTTTAAGTTAAGACCAAGATGAAGAAATGTACCTCAGTGTTAAAATTTTCAAAACGTAAACCCTGGAATGAGTTTTAAAATAATATTAAAACAATTTACACAGCGGGTAACGAGGCTAATTTTCACGAATATAACCAAAACGTTTTGGCTGAAAACTCAGCCTTCCTCAGTTGGATGCAATAGTAAAAAAGATTTCAAAATGTAAAAATGTAGTACTTGGCTGTACCTTTCAAAGCAAGAACAATGTTGTTACCAAATGTTGTTGTACAATCAGTTTTAAAACCTGCTACCTATTCTGATTTATAAAACCGTTATTTATTCATGATGCGGCAGAAAAGGAAAGAAAAACAAGTGAGCTTAAAACATAGTCAGTAGGGGATTTGGCCAATAGGCACATGTTTTCTGAGAACATTTTCCGGGTATTTCTTCTTCTCCTTCTTCCACTAACAACTAGGGCACAGCCCTGTTTGTCAGGTCATCCAGTATTGAGCACAATAAACTATATAAATATTAAAAATCTAAAAATTACTAAAAATTAAGGACTCGTCAAATCTATTAAAACAGCATAAATCTTCCATCATCCTCATAAGTTTTCTGTGAATTTATACAAAATTGGCTTACGATCGCACTTGGGTTTGGTATTTTTGGTGCTCATGTCTCTATACTACCTCTGAAGCCCACACTTCATGGAACTACATGCTTTCTTGAGAGACTTTTAATTTGAATGAACTTTTGACCAAAACAAGAAAATGAACAAGCACAAAATTGAAAAACCAGGACTTACACTCTGAAAAAGGTGCTTCTTGAAAATATTGGACGTGAATGATGAAACAGATGATGCTAATGGCTGTTCATTTGAACCAGATCGACATCTTACATATCCATACAAATTTGCTGCATTTAAAGTCAAAGCAATAAAGACTACGAGCTGAAATCATATAAAAAAAGAAAATTAAAATAAAGATTGCTTCAAAATGGAGCGATAATTTTCTTTAAAAAAAGGAGATTTACAATGATGAGGGATTTCTTTACAGAAATTTTGAGCGATGCTAATGAGGATATTTCCTTTCTTAATCATCAGTGATCAGTTTTCTCTCGTTTTTCGATGTTTGTTGCATAACGTACCTTGTTTATTCTGTTATCACTGCAGTCTCATTTCAATACCAATTTCACCATGTAACGCCGTTTGCCGGTTTTTATTTTAATTTATTTTTTATTTTTAATTCTACTTTAGCAGTTGATAATGGTGCAGTAAGATAACAAAACGTCCTGCCTTTGTATTTTGTATTTTAGCCTTGTTTCCGCATCTTCCTGTGTTTTCGATTGAAGATATTTCCTATATAAGGTTTTGCAAACTTAAAATTGATACAGAACTTGATTGATTTAATTTTTGTAATGAACGGAGATAACCAGTAGAAAACAACTTGAGCACAAAAAAATTACAACTGAAAATCGCCTTAGGTAAAAAGAGTGAATAAAGACTTTTAAAGTTCCGAGTGGTAATACTGTCAATTTTGTAACCATTGTTTGATTCAGCAGGTGTTTTTCTCCTTTCCTTCTCTTTTTGCATATTAGAACAATCGACTTACAAATTTAGTGGAAAAGCTGGAGAAAAACAAAAGGTTCTCACCAGCCATTTAAATTTAAAACTCAAGAAAGCAGCTATGAAGAGAAAGCCCCAAAGAATTGTAATTCCAATCAGCGAGCTCCAAAATATGCGAGACTCTGTCGGATTGATTCTTGAGTTATTCTGAAATGGAACAAAGCATATTTATGACTCAAAAACAGTTTTATGTTTAATCAAAATAAGATGAAACAGCAGAGAAAATGCTCACAACTAGACCGTGCTAATAGAGCGGAGACATGGTATGTTGAGACAAATGTCAATCTTTAATTATCTCCGAATCAGCACCACTCAAAAGGTTAATACATGCAGTCGGATGGCACCACTTATGAGTGGTGACCTACATAATACTTGACTTTTGTCTCAACATACGATACCTCTGCTGTACTAAGAGATTAAAACTGATTCAATGGGACTGTGATAGAAATGCCTTAAAAAATAGATGTTACTAAAGTGACTTCCGGCTAAGGACACGATTGGAAGCTGGAAAAATCCAAAACTAACTTCAAGACTTGCTGCTTGAGATGCTATAAGCAGTATAGACCCATGTTTTCAACCACTGCGGTTCTCAAGTGAAAAATACAGATGATAATGCCGTTACTGAATGACATGTATGTATGTCATAATCAAAATATCACAGAATATTCTTGTTCCCATAATTTTTAAAGTTAATTCAACCATGCTCGGAAAAGAGGGCAAGAGCAGAAAACAAGTCACAAATCTCCATAATTTCACCTTTGGTACAGCACAATACTACAATAAGGAGTTTGTTCCACAACGTGAACAATCAAGAGGGAAATGAACAAGAGGAGGGATGATTCTCTGATGAAAACACCTCTTTGACATCTTCATCTTTCAGCAAAACATTTATGTGGCAGTTCGGATAAAAGTAGAGTTGAAAACCACGAGAGGGTATATTGGAAACAAAAATATAGCATATTATCACCTTTCTAGCTTCAAAGACCCAATGAGAGACTCCTTCATCGTCTACGTAGTTCCACCATCGCAAGCCGACCATTATTCGACCTGAAAAATGAAAAGAACACCAAATAAGAGGCACTTTGGGAAAAAATCAGAAAAAGACAAATTGGTAAGTTACAGAAATAAAAAAAGATTTTGTGGACATTCACATAAGCATTAAAAAAGTCTTAGACAATTGGAGCATAAACCTGATGTCTTGAGATGTTTTCGTTATCGTGGGACTTGTTGAATTTATGCGATTGGAAACTAACTTATAGATTTATTATTTTGTTCTTTTTTTTTAAAAAAAAAAACCAAAAAACTAGTAGAACTCCTTGGATTATTGAGTGATTCAACCAGAAAATTGGAATTTTTTAGGCGATACATTTTATTGTCTGGCCTCACTAGGTTATTTTCTTTTTATTTCTGCAGTTATTGAATTTTGGTCCAGAAATAAGTAACTTTTGATAGTGAAATATGATACAGGAGGCTTCATTTACAGTTTTAGAATATTTCAGAGAAATCTACTGAAATATGCCTGTCCGTAACTACTGGCCTCGAATTCCTCTAAAACATGACAAACGAGGCATCTGCCCCTTTACTATAAAACTGAAGCTTTTGGGAGCAAATAATCGCCGATGTCAATTCATTTCTCAAGTACACTTTGAAACACCTCCCTAAAAATTCTCCGACTTTACAATGATGAAAAGTTTCCTGTTTGAACTTGCCTTCTTTGACCTAAAAGATCACTGCAAGTCAGTGAGAGGCAATACTACATGATTAACAAAACCATATACGAACCTGTGATATTTTTTACCGTCCAGAAATCCATTGATAGGAGGAGAACTATAAGGACAAAACTTGCGATGAAGCCACTTGTGAAAGCACTGCTGAAAATATACACAATCACTGCCGAACATCTGAAGGCTAGGTGAAAAAACGTAACATAAGGATGTCTGAAAATGAAGAAAAATGAAATTAAGATTGATCAAAATTAAATTCATTAAGTTACTTTCTCTGCAAGAACTAAATAATAAGAAGCAACTGGCTCCAATCTTTTTGTAATATCAAGCTAATGAATGGACAACAGAAGCTGCTGGACGGATGTGTCTCAGTTTGCAGCTTGGCAGACCTACTATACATGATTTTTTCTATGGGACACTACTATACCTCTTTCCTTGAAAACTTCGGTGTTTTCCGCTAAGTGAGGAATATTCCATTAAGATTTCAATCCATGATGTTAGTTGGGTCTCTTTTTGAAAAATAAAATCGGAGCAGAGATTACACCACACCCAGGATGCACATTTTTGTAGTTTCTCCACTGATATGCTTGAGAGCAGATACAATTTCTCTAAACCGTATGAGCTGACAAAAAAAGTCAAATCAAAACATAGAAAAACATCAGATAAGTACTGTGTGCTTCCAAATTAAATATTTTGTCAATCTTTTCATTTATTTTCTGCTGGTTTGAGGATTATCATGTCTTACTGCAATTTTCATTCATAGTGATACACTATATGGTGACCGCTTTTATCTGAGGGACAACAATAGAATCTGTACAGCGAGATCTTCAAGTCTTTTCGGGTGGTCTACGGTAAATGGTTCACCGACTGATTCTAGCAAACTATATAAAATATTGAGAGATTAATCATTCTGCTCCTGAATCAGATTCGATATGTAGGTACTCTGGTTTGCAAGAAAAAAATTACTTACGGAAGTTTGCCTTGCTTTAAGTTATCTTCCTCCCCAAAGGGAATGGTATCGTCATCTATCATTGTGATCTGAAAATAAAGATACGTTACTGAAACATCAAATCAGATCTACTGCAAAACTTGCAGAGAATAATTTCATAATAATAAAAGTTGCTCTGATAAGCTTTTTAAAAAAAAAATGAAGTGATGATACACATAACTCATATGCAAATTTAAGGAGAGAAATTGAAGCACTCAAATCTTTAAGGAAATAATATGCCCTTAAGTATGTGTGATTACAGATCAATTGATGATTTCAGACAATGAAAATAGATGCAAGGATAGGCAATTCATATTCACCAGATGGTAAAAAAATTAAGCCTTAAAACTTGCACGGATTACCAGTCAAGATTGTCGCATTTAAAATTCTCCAACCATCAGTAATTAGAAGATACATGGTTAATGCACTGCTCATGCCATCTCATACCTTAACACCTGACGCAACATGATTCTGCAGATGTGATATTTTGCTGCACAGCGCAGAAAGGATAAGAATGTCATTTAAGATTGAAGGCACGTAATCATTGATGTAAAGATAGTACGGCTGGTTTTTGTCTCATGCACGTCAAGACGGACACACAATGTTGATTACATTTCTATTTGGCCACTATTTTGTAGACTCATGACACACATCAGGTTCAGGCTTAGCTATGAAATTTAAAAGTACCAGTAATGTGCCCGATGCCATGGGACATCAAGATGGTTAGAAATGCAACCACCGAGGAATACTGACCTGCCTTGACGCCCAATGAGTCTTATGGCCAATGCACAACTGATAAGTCTACAGAGTCTTGGATTTCCTATCAGCTAAGATGAAGTTCATGAAGTAACATTGAAAAACCTTTAAGACAAATTATAAAGGTAGAAGCTTCAACCTCAATAGGCTCTGCTTAGAAGAAAAACAATCGCTCACGCAATTGCAGGTTGGTTTGTAATAAGAGTGCCAATACCGCAAACAATGCACTGACCTGTTAAACTTGAGTATCAGAAGAATTCATTACCTGCTCTACTTCTGGACGCTTGCGTTCAAATACAATTCAAAGAGAAAATAACACGTTTTGAGGAGATGAGGTTGTGGTAAAGTGTTGATCTTGGGGATCAATACATACATACACTGGCATCAACAGAGTTATATCACTTCACTACGGATATGATATATTTAGAAAGGGCAGTGCCAAAATGAAATACTCGATTAGTCAATTTGCGCTTAATTTACACTAATTTTCACTGCAAAACAGTAATCTGACACAATATTCATTGATAAGGAAGCCACATCGTTTGTAAACAAATAATAGAGAATATTAGAGGTTAGAAAGTTCCATCGGAAATGGTGCTGCTGTCTGGCGGAAAAAGTGATGAACTACATGCGCGATTAAATGCAGTGATGCAATGTTTATGATTCAATCTGTTTTTTTTTTTTCCAATACTTACAATACAGTTTTCTCTAGGTACTCACGTTTTTTCTGGTCAGCGAAACTTTACATTTTACTGAAATACAACTGCTCTATAAATGAACGTAAGTATTTTCTTTTGTACATAATAGTGTTTGAAAATCAAATCTAAAAAAAAAAAAAAAAAAAAAAAAAAAAAAAAAAAAAAAAACACTTGCATCTGCAGGGCGACATATTATCTGTCTGCCTTCATTTAAGTCATCCATAGGCGGTTCTACGGGGGTGCCAGTGGGTGCCGGGCACCCCCAAGCAAAAATTAAGTACGGTTATCGGAACCGTGAAATTACTGATTTTAAAGATTCTGTATTCACTTGAGAAAAAATCCCAGCAATTAGTTGAAAATGTTTTAAACAGAATTAATATTGATAGCCGTGTATTACAAAGATTCTACTGTTTTTTTTAATGGTATGATTGTAGTTTTGATGGAAAGTTTTGCTAAAAATTTTCAAAATTGAATTTATACGTATTTAAGTAGAAAGGAAGGAGAGAAAAATAGAAAAGAAGGTAGGAAAGGGATAAAACTTGAGGGCCGAAACTTAGGCCTCCCCTAAGCGACCGTCCCCTTCGGGGCCGGTCTCTGACATTTTCCACCTCTGGGCACCCCCAAGCATGAAGGTCTAGAACCGCCTATGTAAGTATGTAATCATAATAATAGAAACTAGACGCAGCCCACTTTTCAGAAAGAAAGAGCAGAACATATAATATGGATCGCATTCAGCAAAAAGGAACCAGCGCAATTACAATGTTGTAAAAATGTTGCTCCTTCATAATTTTCTGAAAAATATCCCAGAATAGCAAATAGATTTTGCTTTCCCCCAAAAACTTGTTAATTTTAAAAGAAAATAATTTTGTAAATTTTGATACTGTTCATATGTTAAGCACTTTTAAAATAAAAGAAGTAATTGCTCGATTTTGAAATAACACTTTAATCGCGCTGCGCGCTGGTTCCTTTTTGCTAACGCGATCCATGTAATTTTTATTAATATATTTACCAGACTTAATTGTGCTGTAGTGTCACCATATCACCTACATATAGAAATCATTTACCTATGAAGTAGCCTCAACGCTGGCATAGTTCGTTTACCTTTTCCGTTATGGCAGTTTTGAAAGCATAGTTTACGTACTCGTAAGACCAGTCATTCCCCTTATCTCATGTTCGAATTTTATGCGACACGTCACTCGAGTATCCCGATATGGAAAGTTGGCAGATTCGAAAACGCCTTCAATTGCGGCGTGATACCTTACGCATTCCGAAGAGTTTGAATAGTTGTATCTCTGCGCCTTACTAATGCGATGGAAGATTAATATTGAAGTAGCCTCAAGGCTGGCCTAGTCGGTTTACCTTTTCCGTTATTGCAGTTTTGAAAGCATAGTTTAAGTGCTCGTAAGATCAGTCATTCCTCTTATCTCATCCTGGAATTTTATGCGACACGTTACACAAGTATTCTGAGGTGTACTGTATGTACGGGTTGCGATGTTACACAGATTTCCTATAGCATTGGATTTTGTCGAAAGTCGAATGATTATCGTTTTTGTTCCAAATCCCATGCGATTCGTCAGCATCGTCCTTTGAAAATTTCCCATTTAAATGTCAAAATTAAGTTTTCCAAAAGGAAAGAAACAAAAAAATCCATAAAAGGAAGACTATTTGAAGGAGAGTAAAGGAAACTCCGTCCACCATGCTGAGAAAAAATTCTTCTTTGCAAATTCTAGGGCCGTCCACGTTGTAATACATTTAAATAATAAATTTCTAGGATTATTGACAATGTCAAGATGAATATCAGTAATGGTTTACTTTAGGACAATGTGCAAAGCTGGAATGAAGTTAATTGACGAGAGAAACGATCAAAACTTCAGTTAGTGTCGTATGCGACGGGTACTGAACTAATTACCCTATAACGTCTGAAAGGATGCAACTATTCGCGCTCCATGGATGTCCGTGTTGCATACTCCCGAACGAGAAGGCGTTTTGACTTCAGACACTAATCGCCTCACGAGCGGCATTTACACTCAGAGGAGTGAGTCAATGAGAAGGGTCATACAAAGTATGGAAACATTAAAGACTCATGTCGATGTTAATAAGGAACTAAGAGGCTTTACAATTGGTTTCATTGATTTTCTCGTAAGGTTTCCTGAAAGAAACACCCTATGCAATTCATAATGTGAAGTAATGTTCATCAAAATTTGCGATTTTAGTCGAAAATTTCATGTCAAACCTCTCTTAAAGGCTCGTTTCAGTGTGCGGCGGGCTATACTGCGAGGGTCTCAAATGACGGAGTGCCTTCAAATCTTCCTTTATACTTCGAGGAACGAAGACATCTCTTGGACATGAATATTTGCCCTACACATCATGCTCAGCACATCGCGATATCAACTCAAAACTGAGGCACAAAAGATATTCACAACTTACGCCTGTCGCATTTTTTCGTGGCTAGGAGGTATTTTCGTGGTATAAACGAAGAATTGACAGCACTCGATGAATCCTCGCAGTAAAGTCCGCCGTTGGCGCCGCGAGTAAAGTGGCGAGTGCTTGGATAGTCAAAACGCCTTCAATTTTGCACGTATGCAACACGGACATCCGTAGAGCCCGAATAGTTGCATGTAGGAGTTAGAATGATTTTTTTTAGTGTTCGTCGTTTTTGACGCTACCTGAGGGCGCTTTGCTGCTCCTTTTACAGCGTTTTAGCGTTACCTGTTGAGCTGATGAAGTCAATTGGGACTGATTTTATCACGTCATTGTCAATTTTCCGAATAAAGCTTCATTTTTTAAATATGCAACAACATAAAATGTAGGGTGCGGCCTGGCCTGGCCCCTGCCCTCTCTGATCTATAAGAACGGTAAATGCGGCGAAGTTGTCTCATGGTCACTTCAGGCAATTTGAGCGCGCATCTCATGGTATTTGTTTACTCCTTTCATCGCTACAAACAGTTTGAAAAAAGTTCATTCCAGAAATTTAAATGCGGCTAGTTCCGAGTCCGAGGAGGCGTGACCGAAAGCTTGTAGCAAATATTTCTTACGTCACAGATTGTTTCAAAATCATCAACTCGAAGGTGGACCCCGGATGGTTTCGGAAAATTGAGTCATCTCAGGAGCAATTTTGAGCTAGTCTTACCAAAAAAATCTATCGAGTTATAATTTCAAAGAAGTAAAATATATTTCACCCACAAAAATCCCTCACATTTCCCGGAAGGAACCAAGTGGATTTCGAGGGGGATTACCTAACCCCCCTTCCCTATATCCTCCCATGATGCAGGCCAGTCTGCAAGATCGCAATCCGAGATACAATGGTTTCGCAGTTTCACATCGATACGAAATCCAATCTGCATTTGTGGTTGTATTCTGTGTCTCTCTTGTTCAAATAAAATTTTCCTCTGGGGAATTTATTAAGTTTTGCACCGTGTCATCGTTCGCGGTTTCTCGCTGGAACTGAGAAAAAAGTTTAGTGTGCGGTTTTGACAGATCCGAGCGTGAACACTCAACTTTCTGACATATTTGAGGGCAACCTGCAAGAAAAGAATATATGTATACTTTGTGGTGCTCTATGTTACAGAATTTCGATTTGATGGTTGACTTGTGTATACATTAGAAAAAAATATTTATATGCCAAATACTCACGTCTAATATTAATAGATTTTATTTTTTTAAAATTTTTTTTTCTTTTTTTAGCAACGGATCCGACTGACGCAGAAAAAAAGAAGTCAGACTTGTTCGTTGGATAATATGGGCATTTCCAATCAATTGCTGCAATTAGGGTGGCATTAAACGTGAGAAAAAAATGAAAGATTTGAAATATCAGTGAAATGTTTCATAAAATTTCACAAGGCTGTGAAATATTTCATGAAAGGGTATCCCGGGATAAGCATGTCAAAATGCCCTTGTGAATGGATTTTTATTTTAACCATTTTAAGTCATCAAGGGTGTCCTAAAACTTAGGTTTTGGGGGATTTTAGCCCCCCAACCCCCTCCGCCCCCCCTCAGACCCCCAAAAACCGCTTTTTTGGGCTATTTTTGACTATGCTAACGTCATTTCCTCATAACTTTCGTAATTTTCGATAGAATTGAACCAAAATTTGTCAGAATCTACATCAATTAGCTTAGTTTTTGTAGAAAAAAATTCATTATCATCGGATAATATTTTAGCCTCCAAAAAAATTCGTAAAATTTTTGAAAAAATCATTTTTTTCCCTTTTTTCGCGGCTAGGTGGCGTATGGAAACATGCACACAAACAAAAATTGTCTCTTTTCTTAATTTATACATCCAATAAGATACAGTAAAAATTTCGTGTTGATCGGAGTGGTGCGCCATACTTAAAAACGCAATTTTCTAACCTCAAAACGGCCTAAATGCCACCATTAGCCTCCTTTGATGACTAGGCGTGGAGAAATGTAGAGAGAAATATCCGGTTTTATCGTCTCACCTCTTAAGTGATCCACTTAAGTACCTTGAGTCAAAATTTCGAGTCGATCAGAGTGGTGCGCAACACCCAAGCACGCAATTTTCTAACCTCAAAACGCCGAAATTGCTCATTTCGGCACCCATTATCACTCCGTGTGAAAAAGTAAGAAGAGGTACATCCGATATTATTGTCCTACCTCATAAATTAGACACTTAAGTGCATTTAGTCAAAATTTCGTGTCGATCAGAGTGGTGCGCAACACCCAAGCACGCAATTTTCTAACCTCAAAACGCCGAAATTGCCCATTTCGGCACCCATTATCACTCCGTGTGAAAAAATAAGAAGAGATACATCCCATATTATTGTCCTACCTCATAAATTAGGCACTTAAGTGCATTTAGTCAAAATTTCGTGTCGATCAGAGTGGTGCGCAACACCTAAGCACGCAATTTTCTAACCTCAAAACGGCCAAAATGCCTATTTCAGCACCCTTTATCACTCCGTGTAAAAAAAAGAGAGGTGGGTACATTCGATTTTATAGTCCTACCTCATGAATTAGACACTTGAGTACCTCGAGTCAAAATTTCGTGTTGATCAGAGTGATGCGCAACACCCGAACACGCCGCTTTCTAACCTGAAACCTCCCAAAATTCCCATTTTGGCATTCATTATCACTGTATGTCAGCCAAGATCCCGCTTGAAAATTGCATGATGCACATTTCAAAGTTTATTTTGGCACCCTGCCGCGTAGCAGACCCGGTCACTCAGGGAAACCTCTAAACTCCTAGGATATATATGACGGTAGGGAGGCTCGCTCATCCCCCACGAAGAAGCGTTCCCTCGTCCAAACTTCCATAATACGTAGCGGTGCAATGAGTGCTGGCAAATTCAAGTCAATCTGTCACGTAATACTTAGGACAATTAGTCGAATTTAACGCTTAAATAGCCGAATTTAACGGATTACAGTAGACGTATTTATCGTAATATAGTCGTATTTACCGTAATATAGTCGTATTTACCGTGGTCTAGCATTGGCCTCAGTATACCCTTCAGCTCGCCCAGAGGGATTCCCTTCATGAATCCCCAGACGCACTACGTGAAGTCTGACCCACTTCAAAAAAAAAACAAAAAAAACCACACCTTCAATTTGTTTTTTGTTCTTGTTTTAACCTAATATACGTACAAATTGTTTCAGAGGTAAACAAAAAAAATTGTAATAAGCAAGTATTTGTTACAAAGTCTGTTAAAATCAACTAGTTTAGTTTGTCTGTCGATTTGTATATCATGTCTTACCTTAAGTAATAATTTTGTCATCTCTACAATTGTAAATGTTAATTATATTTAAAAAAAAAACCCGTTTCTTTCACTCATAACAAAGTTTCTTTACTGAAAAAGTGTTTTCCTTTGACTTTAGGTTCTTTCTAACCTCTTGTTAATTTATATTGACTTGAATTTGCCAGCACTCATTGCACCGCTACGTATTATGGAAGTTTGGACGAGGGAACGCTTCTTCGTGGGGGATGAGCGAGCCTCCCTACCGTCATATATATCCTAGGAGTTTAGAGGTTTCCCTGAGTGACCGGGTCTGCTACGCGGCAGGGTGCCAAAATAAACTTTGAAATGTGCATCATGCAATTTTCAAGCGGGATCTTGGCTGACATACAGTGATAATGAATGCCAAAATGGGAATTTTGGGAGGTTTCAGGTTAGAAAGCGGCGTGTTCGGGTGTTGCGCATCACTCTGATCAACACGAAATTTTGACTCGAGGTACTCAAGTGTCTAATTCATGAGGTAGGACTATAAAATCGAATGTACTCACCTCTCTTTTTTTTACACGGAGTGATAATGGGTGCTGAAATAGGCATTTTGGCCGTTTTGAGGTTAGAAAATTGCGTGCTTAGGTGTTGCGCACCACTCTGATCGACACGAAATTTTGACTAAATGCACTTAAGTGCCTAATTTATGAGGTAGGACAATAATATGGGATGTATCTCTTCTTATTTTTTCACACGGAGTGATAATGGGTGCCGAAATGGGCAATTTCGGCGTTTTGAGGTTAGAAAATTGCGTGCTTGGGTGTTGCGCACCACTCTGATCGACACGAAATTTTGACTAAATGCACTTAAGTGTCTAATTTATGAGGTAGGACAATAATATCGGATGTACCTCTTCTTACTTTTTCACACGGAGTGATAATGGGTGCCGAAATGAGCAATTTCGGCGTTTTGAGGTTAGAAAATTGCGTGCTTGGGTGTTGCGCACCACTCTGATCGACTCGAAATTTTGACTCAAGGTACTTAAGTGGATCACTTAAGAGGTGAGACGATAAAACCGGATATTTCTCTCTACATTTCTCCACGCCTAGTCATCAAAGGAGGCTAATGGTGGCATTTAGGCCGTTTTGAGGTTAGAAAATTGCGTTTTTAAGTATGGCGCACCACTCCGATCAACACGAAATTTTTACTGTATCTTATTGGATGTATAAATTAAGAAAAGAGACAATTTTTGTTTGTGTGCATGTTTCCATACGCCACCTAGCCGCGAAAAAAGGGAAAAAAATGATTTTTTCAAAAATTTTACGAATTTTTTTGGAGGCTAAAATATTATCCGATGATAATGAATTTTTTTCTACAAAAACTAAGCTAATTGATGTAGATTCTGACAAATTTTGGTTCAATTCTATCGAAAATTACGAAAGTTATGAGGAAATGACGTTAGCATAGTCAAAAATAGCCCAAAAAAGCGGTTTTTGGGGGTCTGAGGGGGGGCGGAGGGGGTTGGGGGGCTAAAATCCCCCAAAACCTAAGTTTTAGGACACCCTTGATGACTTAAAATGGTTAAAATAAAAATCCATTCACAAGGGCATTTTGACATGCTTATCCCGGGATACCCTTTCATAGGGCTGTGAGATACTTCACAGAAATTTCGCAGGGCTGTGAAATATTTCACAGAAATTTCGCAGGGCTGTGAAATGTTCCACAGAAATTTCGCAGGGCTGTGAAATATTTCACAGAAATTTCGCAGGGCTGTGAAATATTACACAGAAATTTCGCAGGGCTGTGAAATATTTCACAGAAATTTCGCAGGGCTGTGAAATGTTCCACAGAAATTTCCGCAGGGCTGTGAAATATTTCACAGAAATTTCGCAGGGCTGTGAAATATTTCACAGAAATTTCCCAGGCTGTGAAATATTTCACAGAAATTTCACAGGGCTGTGAAATATTTCACAGAAATTTCACAGGGCTGTGAAATATTTCATGAAATTTCACAGGGCTGTGCAATATTCGATATGTTTTAGGAGCTAGAGTATGCAACCCGCATCAAACACAGACAAATAGAAGAAAGTCACAATTTTTACATATTGCGAAACATGCAAATAAGGAACCTATATTTTTCCAATTATTTCATAACTTTCTGAAATTTAGAGGATATTTACAGAAAGCACCAAGCGGTATTTTGATTAGTTTTATATTAAAATTCAAAACAAGAAATAAATTAGAGCACAAAAAGTGCAGTTATGTTGATTCTGGTTAAATCCATCCACTTCGTCGCTTGCCTGACAAAAAGGCGTAACTGCACTGATAGATGAACCCGACAAACCATTGAGTTTCGTGAACAACAGGGTCCGTCCCAAAATTTAGATACGTCTTTACGTCAGGAGGACGACGCACAGTGGATCGAGGATCGAGTCGATAATACAGAAATTTTTGGCTAAAACTGCAAATTTTGATGTTCATTTTGTCACATTTTCTTCAAAAGGTGTTTATGGAAGAAAATTTCACTACAGAACTAATGGAGCCACTTTTAGAACCTCAAAGTTTTGTATAAACGGGGTTATAGGTGTTTAAAGTTTTGCTGGAAAAAAAAAAACAAATTGAATAGAGTCCAGACTCTTGAAAACATCAACAAGAAAAAATACTATTGATTCAATCGAATTTTTGCTTGAATCAAAACGAAATCCTCTTAAATTAAGAGGTTTGGTTCTTGATTTAAGCTAGATTCTGATTGAATCAAGAGTACTTTTTCTTGTCGATGTTTTTAAGAGTCTGGACTCTAGATCCAATGTGTTTTTTTTTCCAGTGTTCAACATTTGTCCGACCTCCTATTGGCTCGATCCACCGTGCGACGGCTTTGTGTTTAGCCACAATCCATTTTCGCCGGTGCAGGTACTCCCCGAGTAGGTTGCAGGTGACCCTTCCTTACAGGTGACCCTCGGGTGCCCGTCGGAGGGAGATGCGCCACAGGGCGGCAACGCGGCGATCCGGCGGGGGGGGGGGGGGGGGGGGGGCTGGGGGGGCTTCTCTGGGACTGGTTGTGTGAAATCGAGGACGGTCGGGGCTGCGTCACGTGACTCGAGATGTGGTCCGAACCGCTTGCTTCGGCTCGGGCCGCGGACCTCAGTTCAGTGCCACCAGTTCACCACTCGCGGCTCTCCGCGTCCACCGCGCCGCCCCCTCCCCGCCGCCCTCACCCGCGCCCGTGCATTCCAAACTTTCGAGGCCCCACCGGCCAGAAACCATAGCTTTACGACCTTTGAGCAACGTCCGGCTCTCGACCTCTCCGGTGAGTTTCCTCGGGATTTTCGCGAAGTTTTACCACGATATTCGTTGTTTGTTTCGTTTTTCAAGGGCGATCGTGTCTAGTTTTGACCGCATTGTGTGATGAAAGATTCTGGTTTGACCTCTCTAATGTCTTGTTTACACCCGGAGTGACATCGTGCCAATTCTCTAGTTCTGTGATTGCCATTTTCATTGGACCCCTTGTTGAGTGAAGTTCTTTCCCCGGAAAGAATCACCCCTACTCAGGTCTGGATAGCGTTTCTTTTACGCTCGAAGGAATTTTGAACAGTGTATGGATGGATTTAGACCTACTCTTTTAATGCTTTTAACAAGCTGCCATACATTGATTTCACTCCAGACTTAATGCCTCAATCATCGCAGGGCAGCAAACATTGAGCTAACATTGACTTGATGCTTTCTATCCTATGATATTTCGACCAACTCCGATTCGGATGTTCGGAGGGTAATCTAAGTTCAAGGCGATTCACCGAGAGCTGAAAATCCACGCGCGTCTTGTGTTGTGTTTGACTCGTTAATCGGAATGATGATGCGTGCAGCTAGAGATCGTTCGTAATTCCATTTGCATCCCAATTACTCGCCCTACTTCTTGCCTGCTGCCGGGTCAGCACAGTGTTGTGATGGGGCGATTGCTCACTTGTTTTCATCAGCATTGTTATCAGGAGTGTGATCATCGGTTTTGAATAACGCGTATGTTACCATGACAATGATCTGACAACATTTTCAAGCAGTTGTGTACCAAAATTCGTCCGATAGTGTCGGGAACGCGTGTGAATGCTAGTCGGTCGAGTGACTCAAACGCAAGGGTAGGAAAGTGTCGATTTACACACGTGATTTGCACTATCACGCCGCGTCCGGTCAGCGTTTTTCAGCGCAACGGAGCAGAACGCGCAAGACCTTCTTACACGCGTTATCTACATCGGGAATGTATCAGTTTTTTCGGTCGAATACGCGGGCGTTTCGAACCCGAGCTATTGAGCATTTCACGCACCTCGCTCCACGGTGCGCGCCGCGAACCTAGCTCGATTTTACTTCTTATCTTCGAGCCTGGTAGAAAACCACGGCATACACTTCCACATAACCTGAATAGATTAAGTGTATTTAAATTACCAGTGCTTCGTCATTGTGAGCACAAAGCAACGACCACTAAGAATTTTGCCAGCAGAGAATTCATTTGACACACGCATTTAAAAAGTACCCGCTTGCAGTTCCAGTTTTGTATCTCTCCAGAAGGAATATTGTGGAATTGGATTGGTTCATTTGCATATGATAACTCATCTAAGTAGTCGTTAAGCTCTGGCCTACTGGGTAATCTACCGTGGGTCTGTGACTTATTGAATGATACGAACTAACCTACAAGGAAGCTTCTTGAGTGTCCTGTCTAGTCAAGCAAATCCAGCAACCTTAGATGCGGAGAGCCACTAAGCATCGCTACTTCACCTTCCCCTTGCGCTTCGCATAATGGCCTTCAAGATGCGCAAGGACATCAAGAACTCCTCTTACTATGTGTGGTTCTTGGGCGCGCAAGAAGCGAGGGGCTTGCGCGGGCCCGAGTACGTTCTGCCGGTCATCAAGAGCCTCGTCGAGCGCGAGAAGGACGTCGAGCCGTTCAAGATCACGCTTCAGGTCAGCTCGAAAGGCATCAAGATCATCCAGAACGTGCCGACGCCGATCGGCGAACTGCCCGTCCCTCGTGCCTACCCCAAGACCCAGAAAACGGAAGTCATCAAGCACTTCATCCCTCACCACACACTGACATACGTCCTGCAGGACAACGACATCGTCGCTTACATCTTACTGCTCTTCAACCCCGTCACCAAGTGCCCTGTCCACGTCCACGCGCACCGGTGTGACTCCACCGAGACTGCCTTCACGCTGACCAGCCTCCTCCAGACACTCATAGAGCGACCGGAGAACCAGAAGAAGCTGACGTCCATCGAGATCAGTCTGAAGGCGAAGGGGCTGCTCCCGCCAGTCGGGGTCAAGGCCAAGCGCCCGCAGGTCACCTCGCCGCCGCCCAGGAAGCCCGACTCCGAGGTGGAGCGAGAGCGAGGGAATCTCATGCCGCGAACGCCATCTACCGACCGGATCGCGAACTTGTACGATTCCCTGGCGGCGGAGCTCCGCGAGAAGCTCGGCTCGCCGCCGGCCGGGCACGCGCCTATCCTCCTCCCGCCGCGGGACTACGATACCGTCCACCGTCAGAAGGGTAACCTAGTGAATATCGAGACACGCGAGTGCCGGTCCGCGAATGTGGTCGGTGTTAACGTCAAGAACTCCCGCAAGAGCGCGGAGGCGACCAGGATTGCCAACGGGATGGCGCCCGCCAGGACCAAGATCGGGTCCTCCGGCGGGTCCAGCGGCATCGGCTCGGACCACGCACCCAGCCCCGAGCAGGACTCCGAGACCCGGTTTTTGGACCATGAATCTAGCTCAGGTAAGCTGGAAATTAAGTCTTCGGTTTAATCAATACTAGGGGCTTATGGGGCTGCTTCGCAGCCCCTTATTTTTCCTGTACACTTTTCACTTTCACATGTTTTTTTTTTTTTTTTTTTATTCATTTTCATTTAATTTTCTGTTTTGTCTTTGAATCGGGTCTAATTATTTCTTTGAGAGAATAAATATAACAAATGTTTTCAAAAATTGTAATTTTATTTAGTAAGCTTTAAACTAAAATTTTGTTTTAATCTTCATACAAAATTATTTTTTAGGTTTTACATTTGTTCTCAAACTAATTTTAAAGAAGATCTTTTTTTATTTTTTAAATACTTTGCTTTTTTTCGATTAAATTGTTGATTCTTCTTTTGCCATTTCTGTCCTGCTTTTCTTCCTATATTTCCTACAACTTTGCTCTTCTTCTTTCCTCCTTTTGTCTTTTCTTTTTTTGCTTCTTCGTTTTCTTCTTCAGTAGCTGTTCCTTCTGGTTCTTCTTCTTTTTCTGCTCCTGTTTTAACTTCATCTAATTTTTCCGCTTTTTCTTCTTCGTTTTTTCCATGTTCAGTCTGCTTTCTGGTTTCCGTATTTGTTGGTATGTTATCTTTTTCTTGTTTCGTTATCTTACTACCCCATCTTGTAATCCCAACTGGCCGGAAATCAAAAACGAACTTAAAAACGGTGAAAAACCATGTGATCGTCCCGATATCGTTTCACGTGTTTTTCAATGCAAAAAATAAAATTTAGAGATGAGTAATAAAATAATAACAACACTATTAAACAGATTTTTAAGTCTTATTATTTTCTCTGAACTGTTTATTTTTAAAATGTTTAGAACAAAACGGAATAGACAAAGTCCAAATAGTAACTAACAGAGGAGGAAAGATTTAAATGCAGTATCCGGAATGCAGCTGCATTCCGGATGCGTTAAGGGGTGGGAAGGAGGGAGGGACGGACTGAGAAACTGAAAAAAGTACGTTACGTAACGGTAAATATTAAATAAACTTACCTATATATGGATCCTTGAACTTTAAAGCAATAAGGTCCATCACCCGGAATATCAATTCGATTTGCAGAGAAAGAGGCAAAAGCAACAGCACTATTATAATTTCTGATATGCTTTATGAAATTTGGAGAATATAAAAATAATGATTTCAAATCGGTATTTGTCCGAATACTCGGTAAAGAAATTAAGCCATTTTGGCAGCAGTTATTAAAATGACCATTGGACATTTCACCCTGAAAATGGCGAGCATCACAATGATGACAAATTATATTCATTGAACCGACTGAAAATTTGGTAACAAAATTTTCATCAAAGTTCTGATCATCAATTTTATACTTCCGAAATGAAGAAATGAAACTTTGATTTTCTATACTAATAACAGAGTTAAGTTCTTGCTTCACTAAACGAACATGGGAAGAATTGTGGAAAACGCGACCACGTTTTGGAGGACGACCGCCTCGGTCATTCAAAATTTCACTCATAACAACTGTTTTTAAAATTAAAATTAGTAAAAATTATTATTATTTTAACAAAATCATAACTGAAAAGTTCAATTTTTAAATTAAAAAAAATAAATCAGAAGAAAAAAGATGAAATGAAAATGGAAATTAATAATAAACATATTTATACACATTGAAAAGAAACAGCGTGAAAAGTTCTGATCGGAAATGAGAAAAAAAACTTGGAGGTTATTGCCTTAATGAGGAAAAATTGGCAATAGGAAAAAGATAAAAAGATGGAACCAATCATGAAAAACCGTAAAAAAAAAAAAAACGCGGGAAAAGAAAAATGTAAGTTGATGGCAGTTGAGTGTTGGAAGTAACCTCACTTAATGATGATTGTTGAACGAAAACAGCTGATAAAAAGACAGCAAACAGTAAAGTAAGATGCGTAGCAACAAAACTTTTCCGAAAAACAAAAAACAAAAAACCCCCACTTCCCCTCATCCAATTTATGAGTTTTTAGGGATTTAAAAATCGGGGACGAACCCCAGAAAATAATTTATAGTTTTCCCGAAGCATTGAGAACAACACCTTTCAAATGAACCAACGCCCCTCGCAATTAGTACAGTGGTTGATTCACAATTTCATTCTATTTTTCAAATTAAATATTAAGATATGACAAGGGTATCCTGGAAGGTGACGGCCTGGACGTCCTGTGAAAGGCTGGCGACAAGGGGTGGAGGAGGAGATCAGAAGGTGCCAATTGCCTGATGATCTCTGGGAGGATAGGGGGCAATGGCAATTGGGCGTCGCAGAGCGCGAGGCGGCGCTATAAAATCGGCTTTATGTATGTATGACAAGGGTGGAACCAAGTATTTTTTTTTTTTTTTGAGGGGGGAGGGTGCAGAGAGGGGCATCTCATAACAACGGCTGGGGGACACAGCAAAACACCCTAGCTTGTTTGTTGTAACCCGAGGGGGGCTTGTTTAGGAGGACGCTCTCAGCTCCAGAGGGGGTCCGAAGGCCTTCCGGACAAAATTTTGAAAAATGAGACGTCTTAGAAGCAAAAAGCTGTCTTTTCCGTCGAAGTATTGAAATACAATTTAAAAGATGATGAAAATTCCACTAATTTTCAGAAAATGGGTGAATGGTATTGGGGAGGGAAAGTTACAATATAGATTTACAGAAAACTGAATGAAATACCGCTTTGAAACTTCCTGTAAATTTGTGTAGGTTCATAAAACTTAAATTCACAAAATTTCATGGCAGTATGTATAGCGTCGTTTTCTGCTGTTAGAAAAATAGAACACAAAAGGAAATCAACCGCCCGTTAAAGAATACTATGGAATCATAAGGAGAGAATCAGAAGGAGGAAGAGAATCATATGGGAGGAGCCCGCCCAACACGAAATATTGCAGCAATATTGCAGCAATATTGTCAATATTGAAACAATATTGTCATGTAAATATTTCCTTAAATACACTGCAGAAATATGTTGACAATATTGCTAAAATATTTCATGACAATATTGTAACAATATATTTATAAAAATGTTTTAAATATATTTACAAAATATATTTATGTAATTACTTTTAAAACAGTTTGTAAAATATATTTACAAAATATTTTAAAATTATTTTAGAAATATTAGTTTAAAAATATTTGTTTAATATTATGTTAAAAATATTTTATAAATATTTTTGTAATATTTAAAAATTAATTGCTAAAATGGCAAAAAATGGTTTGCGATTTCTGCAATTTGCTTTTTTTGCTAAAATGCCCACCCTCGTGGCGAGAACGACAAAACAATTTGCAAAAGTGGTAATTTTATTGTGCGAAAATGGCAAACTATACTTTTGCGAAATTAACATTACTAGTTTATGCTATTATGGCTAAAATTTTTGCTAGATTTTCAAAATGTTTGCCAAATTAGCGTATGGTTTTGCTCTGTTTACCAATTATTTTGCGGAACTTACTAAAATCAATCGCTAGAAAAAAGAAAGGGGGGGGGGGGAAGAAAAGACAAAAAGAAGGGAAAAAAATAAATAACATAACATAAATACATCGACATAAATTCAAACTAGGAAAAAGCTCAAATAATTAAAACTGGAAAAAGACGCAATTATAAAAAACAGTAATTTGGTAAAGAAAAAAATGAGAGAGAGTTAAAAAAAACGAAAATTTGTAATACATGAATAGGAATATGTTGAGTACAATTAATAAAGAATTTGAAACACAAATTACAGGATGAAATAAAAAATAATAAATAAATAATAAATAATAAATTCTGGTAAAATATTATAAGAATCCGTCAATAAACAAACATATTACGGACTCAGAGGCCTGCGATAGTTAAGAGATTGAATTTACGGGCCCATCTACATCAAGCCTGGCTGGTCTGGTGGTAAAGTACTGGACTTCGGATATCAACTCCACCCCGAGGCGTGGGTTCTAATCCCGACTAGGACGGCGCGGATTTTAAGGTCAGTAACAACTCTACGATCCACAACCTGGACGCATGTGTACATTAGAAAGAAAATTAGTACCAAAGACGTCTCCTAGAGTGCGCGCACACGGATATGGAATATGATAACCTCATCGCAAGTAAATATTTTTAAAATATATTATCAATATTACCTTGACAATATTGCTGCAATATTGTCAGGGGGGCGGACAACAAACTATTGCAGCAATATTATTTCGATATTGTTAAAATATTGTTAAAATGTTTTTGACAATATTTCAGCAATATTTTTAAAATATTTCCGTGTTGGGCGGGAGTCAATTAAAGCTCTATACATCATGTTTTCTTCTCAAGCTTTCACGAGGAAAATGAGTCACACAGCAGAAAGTCTGGAAATCAACTCTTGAACAAGATATAAGTGTTTACAGTTAAATTTGGCTAAATGGCAAAAATACAACAGAAGTCATCCACACAATCTGACTTCCCTGTGATCGTGTCAAAAATTCCTACTAATTTCTTGTTCAAGGATTAACTGTCGAACTTTCTTTTAAGTTGCTTTAGGTATTTTATCCTGTTCGGACACGGCAACCTTGTATGGGACCTATTCGTCAGAAAATAAAAAAAATTATAAAATCATGTCCGGAGAGGGGGGGAGTTAAGTGTTTTAGGAAGGAATGAGGGATCGAGGAGCTTGTCCGTATCGATTTCACATTCTAGAGGCACTGCAAGGATGACTTCAATAAATTCCGAACTTTCCGTTGTGTGAATTGTTTCGTAGATAAAATTTTGAAGAAAAAAGCATGTGGCGTCTTTCACTGGCTCAGACCTCGTCTAGTAGCCCATTCTTCAAATTTCAGATACCTGTCGGTTATTTACTCTCTGCGTGTGGCGAGGAATGCGAGGATCGCACATTTCACTCTCACTGGGGACGTCGGAAGCATAGGTCCGCGTAGGCGACAGGGAGGAATTAGGCCGTGGATGGATGAGCGACGAGCGTGGCTCTGTGCCATTGGAATGGGGGCTTCGGGTACGCGTCGCACCGGGCGGTGTGCCACGTTGGTCGGTGTGCAAATGCCTGGACCGGATCGCGGACCACGGCCGGCCGGTCGCTGCGGACCTCGGGGCGGTTTCGCTGAATGCTGAGCAACGAGCAACGGTCTCGCCGCTCCGAGATGAGGAATGGGAGGATCCTGCATTTGCACCACCGCGCCGACAAGCCGTTGCCGCCCTGCCAGAAATTCGCATTATTTTAGGGATCTACGGTACCTACACTGAAAAAAAATTCTCGGCGGTTTTACCACAGTCCGTTGGTACCTTTTCCATCTCACTTTTTTACCAATTATTGGTAATTTTACAAAGACAGACTGGTAAGCTTACCTAAAAACCGGTATTTTTACTGTTTTTTTCAGGTAAGAATACCACTTTTATTGGTAATAATTTCCCGGTATTTTATCTCGGTAATTCTACCACAGTCGATAAAAAATATTGGCGTTTTTACCAAAGTCCAGTAAAATTACCGAGAAAGTTCAATACTTTTACGGAGATTTCTCGGTAAAATTACCGATTCCATAAATGGTAATTTTACCAAGAAAAAACTGGGATCAAATAGAACCCTGAATTCTTGGTAATTTTACTCTTTTCTTGGTAAATACACCGAGATTTTTTTTCAGTGTATGTGGGAGAGTCCGGCATGTCGATATTTTTTATGTAAATTCATGAAGCTCATGTGCCGGAATCACACGCTGAATGTGGTAGTTGAATGTGGAAGTCATCGGCCCGATGCCTGAATGTTGCGCCACAAGCCCGTATCAGACGATCAAAGTAGAGGCTTCAAAGAGACTCATCGATTGCCCCGAATTAGACCGCTGGCCAATGAGAGGGCTAGGAACGGCATCAATGAACCTCTTTGAGGCCTCTACTTTGATTGTCTGATACGGGCTACACGTAACGATTCTCAGCGACCATCGGATAATGTCGAATTTTTTTGAACTTTTCGAAAAGGTTTGATACAAATTTGGATGACAATAACTCGAATTTGTAAACTTTCAGCCGTTGAGCAATGACAGTTGACTTCCATTTTCAGCTGCCAAATTCAACATGTGATTCCGGCAATAGGGCTCAAAAGGAAAGCCAACATATGGATTCGGATTGTCCAGAGTGATAAATTATCAAATATTTTACGACCCTTTGTTTGTTAAGTACGTATTTGACTTAGTTTTTGCATAAATGTACTCATTTTCGTATAAGGACACTCATTTATGAACATTCTCGACCATTTTAGTTTGATATTGGAATCTGAAGATTCGCAGCGGCATTTTTCTAGTGTTTTTCGTGTTAAAAGCTTGGCTGCCCTTTTGCGCCCCAAGAGCTCCATAGTCAGACGTGTCCGGACTCTTTCCATATAGGTATACTCTACTTCCTCCCAGCACGGGTGGTTCTATCGGAATGCTGTGTACTTCCCAGTAAAATTGACACCTTAAACATGAGATAGGTAAAATTAAAAGTTTGGCAAAAAATCGCAAGACAAAGCTCAGAAGTTGACGATCTTTTCACTCCATATATCACTGGAATCGGGATTTCCGACTGAATTTTTGCGGAGGTAGATTACTGGTTTTTTTTCTATTTCCAATTCAAAATTTGATCCAGAGCATCGAAAATTTTTGATGACATATGTTCTAAACTGTTTTCAAAAATTAATATTCCTTCTGGAGAAATGTGGCAACGTTCAGATTTTAATACAGAATTTTTCCTCGGCATGGAAGATTAGATGCCTATGGTGGCACTATCGGTATACGAGCATACGGCGAGGATCCAGATTCTCGAATACGAACTTTTTCGGATTGGGTTGCACTCAACAGATAAGCATACACCCCACAGAGCCCCCCATATTCATTTCCATTTTTTCAGGATATCAAAGGCACTTTATCGCGACCTTTATAGTATAGGTTGCGTGCGCTCTCCGGAGCTCCTCTTTAAATTCCTGGAAACAGAGGATATCCACGTGCCGTTTGCTTTCAGGAGCACCTGGCAATCTGCGTCATGAATAGTACGGGGGTGACTATAACCAGATATCAAAAACTATGAGCAAAATTGGTTGATATGTGGTTCGAACAATGTTCCCAATAAGTTTAGCAACTGACGGTTTTTGATAAAAAAAATGTGCTCAAACAGGCAACGAGATGATCTTAAGAGACTTGGTGGTCATGCAGCGACATGCGACACCACGCGTTAAAAATTTCAAAGATCCTAAGTATGATAAAAAAGGTGCAGTTACACGATCAAATTGAGCCATCAAACTGAAGCTCTGATTGGTGGAAAAAGACCTGAGGTGAGTATGCGACCAATGAGAGGCCCAATTTGATGGCTCAATTAGATCGTGTAACTGGACCTTAAAACACATGCAAACAAAAAATTCAGCGTGTAGTCAACTTGCAGTGTGAGTTTTAAAGACTGACGATATAAGCGCAATATCTTAGGACTCGTAAGATATCGATAGCCATGGCAAGAAACCACATATCTCCGTTTTCGACGTAGACTCCCTGTCAAACTTTATTTTTTCCTTGGAAAAATAGTCAACGTTATTACCTGGAAACCTCCTCGACTTTTCTTCTTTGTTAGCAAAGTATTCTGTGTTTTCAAGCCACAAAGTTTACTTGTTTCTTTTTGAAAAAAGAAAATAGGAGTGGAAATTTCGAGGCAGTAATGTAGATACGTGGTTTCGCATTTTGGTTATCGATATGTTTGTTAGAGAATCAGAACTGGAAAAGGG
Source organism: Bemisia tabaci (assembly GCF_918797505.1). Taxonomy (NCBI): domain Eukaryota; kingdom Metazoa; phylum Arthropoda; class Insecta; order Hemiptera; family Aleyrodidae; genus Bemisia; species Bemisia tabaci. The sequence continues at coordinate 19,803,530 of NC_092796.1, forward strand.
CAAAGGCCACATGGGTAACGCGCTGACCAAAGAAGCATTCAGAGTCCTCTCGTAACTCCATTAAACGTCAATACAAGCAGAGTGATGTGAGAGCGGAGTGGAATCTACTTATTAAGCGAAGCACTCCTTATTCATCTAGTTTCGTAGGGGCAAAATAGGCTCTGGCGTGAAATTCACTTCAGATTCCACTCCGGGAGATTTCTAACAGTGTAGTTATCTAAAGACAGTAAGTTGGAAACGTAGCGAACGTGCGTTAAAATTCAGAAAACTGGAAAACTCAATACAGAGGGAAATGTTCAGCTACGTCTTATAGCAATTAGTAAAACCCTCTGAAAGTGAAATTAAAATATTGAAACTCTCTACTTAGAATTTGTAGTACCTTTAACATATTGCAACATGCTGATATTTATTTACTTTAGATCAAGTTTTCTAGACAAATTATATTTGTGAAGTAGTTTTAAGAGAATATTTGTAATCAATTTTGGGGGATGTTATGTCAGAGGACGGTTCCTCCCATTTGTACTTTATTACAATAAAGAATAATAATAATAAAAAAAAAATACAGAGGGAAAAAGCTCATTCGAGCAAAATTTTCTCTCAGAGAAATACATTGTTTGGTACGCTATTTTCACGACCTCTCCAAGCTCGGTAGCAGAAAATTCAGGAGGCTGCTCTGCAATGATGAAGGGTCCAATTAAACCCGAAACGCGTCTGCAGTTGCTTTTTGAGTGGTCGTAACTGGAGTTGCACCAAACAACGAATCACTTCGAGGGAAAATTGTGCGCGAATGAGCTTCTTCCCTCTGTATTGAGATTTCCAGTTTTCTGGGTTTTAAAGCACGTTGCCTACTTGTCCAACTTACAACTTACACCAAACAGCGTATCGCTTCGAGGGATTATTGTGCTGGAATGAGCTTTTTTCCTCCGCATTGAGATTTCCAGTTTTCTGGATTTTAACACACGTTTGCTACATGTCCAACTTCCAACTTACAACAACTTAGGTACACCAAGCAGCGTATCTCTTTGAGGGAACATTGAGCTAGAATGAGCTTTTTCCCTCTGTATTGAGATTTCCAGTTTTCTGGATTTTTAAGCACGTTGGCTACATATCCAACACTGGAAAAAAACACATTGGATCTGCTAGAGTCCAGACTCTTAAAAGCATCGACAAGAAAAAATACTCTTAATTCAATCGGATTTAAGCTTAAATCAAGAACCAAGCCTCTTAATTTAAGCGAATTTCGTTTTGATTTAAGCAAAAATCCGATTGAATCAAGGGTATTTTTTCTTTTCAATGTTTTCAAGACTCTGAACTTGATCCAATTTTTTTTTTTTCTTTTTTTTTTTTTTTCTTTTCCAGTGAACACACTGTCTATACGACTTGTGCGTCTACCGCAATCAGTTCGTGGTTTTCTGTTTGAAAATTTTAAAATATTAGGAGAAATCAGGCAACACGGTGGAGTTAGGCTAATTCTGATTAAATTCGTCCATTCCGTTTACGGCGGGCCGGGACGGTGACAGACGCTGGAGTGGAGTGAAACCTGCTCTCCGTTGGCACAGATCCTCTGATAGATGGGAGTCGCTCGGGTCCATTTTGCAACGGTGGGTGCCGGGAGCGGGAGAGTAAGAGTATGTGCAATCGAGCAGAGTCGAGCTGCAGTGAATGCAGAGCGTATAATGCAGGAGTGCAGCGGGAGGCAGAATGCGGGTTAGAGGTTGGTCTGGTCCAGGCCGATCCGCCGTTCCTCGGGTTGCCGATGTCGCTCCGACCCGCGGCACCGGGCCACCGAGTCCCCTGAACCCCGCGTCGGGGAACCAGTACGGCAACTGGTCCTCGTCGATGTCCGTGTTGCCGCTTGGCACGGCTGGGGAAAATTCCCACGTTGTGTTCGGCTGGAAACTGGGTCAGCTTCGTGGAAAAAAGACCGATCGGTGGTTGGTATTAATGAAATTCGATTGGAAAAAAATCTCACCTCTAGCGATGAGGAAAAAGAAATTATATTTAAAAAAACAAAAAAAAAAAACTTTGAGGGTAGTTTTACCGTATCGTACGTTACTTTTGGTGACTTCAATCGAGCCTTGGACGATTTCCCTGTAGTAGGTTTTGAGTTTAATAAAAATATTTGTTGATTGAACGAAACATTGAGTTGGTGTTCCAATTGGTTCTTCTCCTCTGGTCGAAGGCCTTTCAATGGCAATACAGTCACCATTCTGAAAAATAGCGAAGCAGATTCCGGCATGCACACTGAAAAAAAAAAAATCTCGGTGTATTTTCTAAGAAAAGGGTAAAATTACCTAGAATTCAGGGTTCTATTTGATCCCAGTTTTTTCTTGGTAAAATTACCATTTATGGAATTGGTAATTTTACCGAGAAATCTCGGTAAAATTATTGAACTTTCTCGGTAATTTTACTAGACAGTGGTAAAAACGCCAATATTTTTTATCGACTTTGGTAGAATTACTGAGATAAAATGGCAAAGTTACCGGGAATTGATTACCAATAAAAGTGGTATTCTCACCTGAAAAAAAACAGTAAAAATACCGGTTTTTAGGTAAGCTTACTAGTCCGTCTTGGTAAAATTAACAATAATTAGTAAAAAGAGTGAGATGGTAAAGGTACCAACGGACCATGGTATAAACGCCGAGAATTTTTTTTCAGTGCAGATGCTTCTGTGACTGTATTGCCGCAATGAGTGGACAAATTTTGATGACCGAGAAGTAGTCTTATCGTTGATAATGTTAACAAAACATGCGTTTAAAATTTTCTCATAAAAAAAGAAGAAGATGATCACTGAAACCGGTCAATTTTTAGCTTTCATGCTAAAAATTTTTCTTGTTCACTCCAAAAATCAGCGGACCGATAATTTTCTAAAAATTTCAAGTTTACTTCCTTGGGTACTCTGGATAATTTTTTTATAACATTCCATTCAAATATCTCGTTATTAAATAAGCCAGTTTTGTCCTCCTAACACAAAGTCGCTTAAGCAAGGTTAGGCTAGTTTACGTCAAATTAGGCATAACTGAGTTGGTATGGTACGCTGAATGACCCTCTCGATCATGTTCTTCATAAAAACTTATCCAGACATCTCGTTACTATATCAGCCAGTTTTGTTCTCCTAACGCAACCTAAAGTGGTTCGGCTAAGTTAGGCTCGATTAGGTCAGGCCGGGCAAAACTGAGTTGGCTGCAAGCTGAATGACCCTCTCGATCATGTTCCTCATAACAATCTACCCAGATATCTGGTTATTAGGAGCCAGTTATGCTCTCCGGCAACCGTGTATCGAGGTGACTCGAAAGAGAGAGAGACCTAGTGACTGGCGAGAAAGGTGAGTGTGGAATGGTTGATGTGGATGCACAATCAGTCTGAACTTTCTAGCCGTGATGCTCCGCATGCCTCTTGCACTCGCTGGTCGTTGTCGTTCGTTGCTCGGTCACCGATGCGCTGTGCCCCGTGACGTAATGGTCTCCTTTGGTAGTTACCCAATTTCGCTAGCGTCTGCGAAAGGCGCATGCGCTTCGCGCTTGTGCCTTTCACACTCGAATGGTGCTTACATCAATCCATAGGTTACATTCGAGAGCTTTACGAGGGACTGATGTCTCCATTTGCCAGTATAAGCGATTACCAAGCGTCTTACATGAAGACCTCGCGTTAGCTACCGAAGTAATGTACTGCCGTGCTAAGGAAGAACACCATATAAACATCCGAGAGTTGCCAAATTTCCTTCGATAAAATGTTCTTTGTTGAGGAAAATTATGAATATTTTCCTTGAAATTTTCAGACGTTTAAGATCAAATTACAAACAAAATTAACTGAGACATTGGTAGACAAACATTCCAAAATTTTCCTAAAAATTAGTGATTTTCCAGGGGAACTCTCATGTTAAGGAACCTATCGCAGGGTACGTGAGTAAGGAGTAAGCGTCACCGGAGGCTTTAACACAAGAATATGTAAAGTCTGAACCGTTCCAACCACATGCTATTTACTATCAATCATCGAGAACTGATTAGAAAAATACAGCTGAAACTATAAAGTCCTTCGAAAGAGTTACTGTTACTTACTAAGAGCAATATCTGTAGACAACGCAAGACGCATAACTCTTCGAATACCAGGATTTCCCTGCACGCAGGATCTCGTCTGACTACTTTCCTAACTCCAAAACAATGGACACAACCTCCACAGTCCGCATATTTACTAAAATTTTTTTTTTTTTTTTTTTTTATGGTTTTTTTTTTTTTTTTTAAAAAAAAGAGGGTTTCTCTTTTTCTTAACCACATCGTGAAAGTTCAGCACCCAAAAACGATCCTTGAAATGACCCAGCCCTAACTCTCCGCTTCATTTCTGATGTTTAAAGTCTGCGGAGGCCGCTTGATGAGAGAGGAGCTCAGAATTTCGAAAGGTGAGAAATGGCCATAAATACGGCTCACGAGCAGAAACGACGTCACTTTGCACCAATGACTCCTGCGGCGAGGTACTCAAAACGGGAGAGGCATCTGCGGTTGAAGGTCAAACAGATATATATTTCACGCATCTCATACGCCATGGTTAATGGCACGAATGGTGGTGCCAAATAATCAAAAAAAAATTAATTTTTGCATTAAGAACTGTAAGTAGGAACTTTTACTTCATATTTCGCATGGGTCAGCGCGTGGCATAAAATCATAATTTGATGACTGACTTTAATTATAATAAGCCGAACTGAAAATCCTGAGGATCGTACAGACGAGTTTATTCGTCAAAGGCGAAAACAGATTTTCCCTCCTCTTTTTAATGACAGCCGTAAACCTCTCCATTTCGTACTCAACCCCAGAAAGTGCTTTCATTTGGAGAAGCGCGTCAAGCAATCAATTTGGCAAACCTAACGGGCACACTGCTCGAAACTTTATTGATCGTTTGGGTCAACCTACTAAAACTAAAGATGAATGTTGCTGCCCGACGAGAGAGTCGTCAATGTTTCCTACAATGTCGTGCCTCTTCATAGTAGGATGCTGTGTCTATTTCATTTCTAAAAATGATTGAAGAAAAATAAATACTTAAAAAATACTACGCGGATCACGTCACATATTGTATTAATACTTCTCTCCCACTGTAGTCTCATAGGTCTCACCCACCGGAACCATTTGAATTTTGGCGGCTCTGGTGCTTGCACTAGAGCTGCTATTCCGGACGGTCCCAGCTGGGGAGTATCAATGGACCATGTTACATTGGAAAGACCGCGCGTTGGTTGATGGGAATCGGCGCCATTTTCGACTATGTACCTTGTCATGACTTTATTTTATTGCATATTGTTTTTTTGTTAGCCAATGCTATGTTGTGTAGTGTATTTTTGGAATCATGGTGATACAGTCAATAATTCAAAACTTGTCTGTGCTTTAATCTCGTGATGGAAAAAATGTACTTTACGTTCAAAATTTGAAATTTTGAATTTTAAAGTTTTCGCGGTTAAGGAAGCTCCAACCACTGGGTTGGAGCTTCCTAGTCATATTACTCGATATCAGCTGATAACAAACAAAGGTTACCAAGGAAACCGTAAACGTTTAACAACTATCGTGGCCATCGGAGCGATTATTGAAATGACATCGACTCTATGGCGCCCAATCACAACGACAAGTTAAAAAAAAAAAAAATTCGAAAGAGATTTTTTAGGATGCGGACCTCCAAAGAGCCTTCAAAATTAAAAGTATACAACAAGCGATAGTGCCATGCATTCTGCATATCAAGGGCCAATACACATTTATACACCGGCTTTGTAAATCTGCTAAGTTACAAAACATGAATCGACAGTTGTCGGATTGTACATCAATGACAAAATGTGTCTAGGCCCTCATTCTTGACTACAATTACCGTCGCCAGAGCCGCTTTCCGACGCGAATGCGTTGGAGCTTACTGCTTGTTTTACTTTTCGGGCCCATGGATGAGACAAGGGAAATGACACGTAGTGTGCACTGAAAGTTACATGAAGTTATTTTTGTTCATTTTTTTTTAATATTTTTTTTTAAATTATTTTTTTATTTTGCTTTTATTTTTTTATTCTTTGTTACAAGTCCGTTAATTTTAATGACCAAGACATGGTTCAAGTAGACCATTTACCAGGACCATTACCGTTACATTGCTGTAACGGAGGATAATATGGCAACAGTGTTTAGAACCGACCCACAGGATTTTGATAGATTCGCTGCCGGCAGTGTTGGCATTAAACTGCCGCAATGATTTAGTGATGAACTTACGCTCATTTTTCAATGCGAGTAATTTTTTGAAAAAGCACATAAGTGATAAGTATGTCGCTCTGGTGGTTGTTGTTAGGCCTTTTAGGGAATCGTATAATTGGATTATTGCATCGCCATTTAATGACCCCGCAGATAAAGCTGAATTTAGAACGCTACAATACACGATTTCTCTTCACAATTCTGCGTATAGAATGATTGACAGAACAGAAAAAAATTAAAACGGAATCTTGCAAATTGCAAGAACTTGATCGTGGCATTTTGCGAGGTACTTCCTGGTATTTCACTCGCTTTAACTCGTTCCACGTGCAATTTTGCCCAAATAAATGAGGCTACACATGACACAAGAGGTGTCTCCAAGCTGCCGCTTAGCCCACAAAAATTCTCTAGTTGAGGCCAGAGTATTTAGTGCAAATATATCTTACATCAAGGAAGAGACCATCTCTGCTTAGGTATACATCTTCTAATCTGCAGAAAACTGACACGTACGATTGGCATAACTGTTCACGAAAAAAAGAAGTACAGGTTAAGTCCCACCTTGGAATTTTCCGATTAATTGTGGTAGTGCACCCCAGTGGGACTGCGTTAAGCAGAAAAGAACCAAGCCATCGCAGCTGCTGCAAAATGTAACTGGGCAATTTAATGTTTTACAAGAGAAATTAGCGTATTCCATTGAAAATTTTTAGAAATTATGCAGAAAATTCACTGAAATTTGCACAACAATCCGCACAACCGTTTTCATGTAAGAAGCTAAATTGCCTAATTAATTTGGCAAATAGCTGATGTGTCTTGGTTCCTTTCTGCTCAACGCGATCCAGTTAATTATGATAAACCCCAAATACTTGTGCACAGTATCCCCAATACATTAGGTTACGAACCCAAATGTTACAAGTCTACGCCAACTTGAATTGCGGCACTACCAAAATCCACACTGGAAAAAAAAAACACATTGGATCTAGAGTCCAGACTCTTAAAAACATCGACAAGAAAAAATACTCTTGATTCGATCAGATTTAAGCTTACTGCCACTGAAAAACACTGCACATAAAAATTCGCAGAGCAACCATTTTCAAGTTTTGAATGATTCAAAACCCAACGGGTGCTCCAGAAAGAAAGCGGAACTGGAGCAGCAATCGAGAATAATGACCATAGTCCTACAACATTCCTACGTACAGTCTTATAGGCGCTAATATGCGTTTCACGCCTACTGACCAACTGCACCACGTTTGGCGTAATGCGAGAAGTATTCATGCAGTCTTGTAGGCGCTAATATGGTCCATACGCCGACCGCACTGTTTGGCGCAATGCGTGAGGTATTCTTGAAGTTTTGTAGGAGCCAATATACGTTTAACACCGGTCGCACTATGTTTGGCGCGATTATTCGAACTCGCGTTAGAATAATCACGGCATCAAATAATAGATCTATAAAGGCTCATGCTGTGTTTCGACGCCGATCGAGCCTTCCAACTTTGCCTCGTCTCTCCCCATTAAATATTTTTTCCGAGCAAAGTTAGGAAAGTTCTTTATACCCACGACCATTATTGAATCTTTTCACTTCATTCATCGTCAGAATGTGAGATATCGATGACTTGTCAACAAACTAACCTAAATTAGCGTTAACATTAAAATGCGTTCATTTTCCAACTGTTAGCTGCTTTGTCAAACTTATTGTACCTGAAATCGACTTCACCAGAAAAAACACATTGGATCTAGAGTCCAGACTCTTAAAAACATCGACAAGAAAAAATACTCTTGATTAAATCAGATTTAAGCTTAAATCAAGAACCAAGCCTCTTAATTTGAGCGGATTTCCTTTTGATTTAAGCAAAAAACTGATTGAATCAAGAGTCCTTTTTCTTGTCAATGTTTTCAAGAGTCTGGACTCTAGATCCAATGTGTTTTTTTTTTCCCAGTGCATTGGAAATGTCTTTATCACCCAACAAATTGGCGAAGAGTCATAATTTTAGGGGATAGACCCAACACTTTTTTCCGTGTTTTCTCACTATGAAATGGCAACCGTCGATACAAATTTTTCTCTCGACCGTGAATCGGCTCCGATTTCTTATTTGCGGTTGAAAATGCCGGGCAGTCGTCGCCTCGAACGTCCAGCATGTCACTGTGCTTTCTCTAAAATTCGATAGTCAGCTAATTTCACCGAACGCGCGGCCAGATGAGCCGTGATTGATCAAGCGCCTAACACCTACGCCAAAGTAAGATCATTATCCTCGCGGCCTCGTGGAGAAGAGACGAACCAAAATCACCACAAAGTATCAATTTTTAAACAATTATGCCAACAACCATTCTCTCTAGACCCAGTCATTTGATAGGGAGAGCCCCGCCTCTTGGTGGAAGTCATGACGGGAATTAAAGGGAGAATTCCACACAGTTCCATAGCGTTCGAACCAACAAACACAGAATTCATGCAAGATTTGCCATTCAGAGTTACATACTAGCGTGTATCACTGGCGGATCCAGCAAATTGGCAACATTGTATTTTCTCAATTTAAACCTATCAACATGTATCGATTCTTGGAGGGGCCAGGTTTTCGACAAGAATCGATTATTTAGCATAGGTTTAAATACAGGAAATCCGGTTTTGCCAAATTGCTGGATCCGCTTCCGGCGCGTCTACGCTCCAAAAAGTTGGAAATCACCAAACTTTGAGTTGCCTTACACGGAAACACAAGCATACTAGTGGTTACGATTTATCAAGCCACGCTCATATGGACCCGAGGCAATCTGGTAGCCAGTGCTGGAGGTCTAGTATAGGCTCTTTAGATCTGGAAACCAACCGTAAGAGTATGGTTAATCCTATCAAAAGTCTAGTGCAGGCTGCTAGACTTTCTGGGGAGTATGTACAGCGAAATGGTCTTTTAGAGAGGCAACGATACCAGGTTTCTTCATCTGTGGATCGAGCGGCAGCCGATGGACTTCATTACATGGGCGGAACTGTATGAATTTTTTGTGGGGGCCAGAGGCGGGACACTTCACTAAGTGGGGACTTTGGGGGCAACAGAGAGATACTTCACATAGGGGGACGGGGGCTTCCTGGGAAAATTTGGAAAAACTAAGTTGTTCAATGACAATTTTAAAATGTTCTAACCGAAAAATCAATCGAAAAAAAAGTGTAGAGATTTAACGCGTGTCAGGCACATATGAAGCAAAATCCCTTGCCCCCGGATTTCTGCTCCCTGCCCCCCTAATTTCACCCGTGGTTACTAAATATACTAGATTGGATTACACATGAAGTAAACACCGTATAATCAATTTCGTTTTTCATCACTACCCTCGCAGTTTGATTCGTGCTCTTTTAGGACGCATTGGAAAAAAACACATTGGATCTAGAGTCCAGACTCTTAAAAACATCGACAAGAAAAAGTACTCTTGATTCAATCAGAATCTAGCTTAAATCAAAAAGCAAGCCTCTTAATTGAAGCGGATTTCGTTTTGATTCAAGCAAAAATCCGATTGAATCAAGAGTATTTTTTCTTGTCAATGTTTTCAAGAGTCTGGACTCTAGATCCAATGTGTTTTTTATTTTTTTCCAGTGCGTCACCAGAACATTTCAGCTCATAGGAATAGCCCTTTCAGGGTTGAAAAGGAAATAATTTTCATCAGGGCTCCATCCATGCAGTGTACCAAAATTGCAAGAATGTCGACTATGGAGGCTATAGTAGAACTGGTCCCAGTGGTCCCCTTTCTTTATCGGATAAGCCGATTAATTTTTACATCGGGCCCCATTCAATGTCCCAAAATCACACGAACCTCAACGATGCGGAGGCCATAACTGCGGACCGCCTGCGCTTGAACTTCTTCTAAGTGATGAGTTGTAATGTTTATTCGAATTGTTTGCGCTCTCGTGCGTCGAGGAGAGAGCGATCCGTCGGGCACCCACCGCGGTTAAGTCAAAGTTGTCTCGCGTTTGAAAATCACGAAAATTATTCCGCTCCGATCGGTGATTTAGATTCCAAATCGGGCATCTCTGGACGAAGCTCCACGTCCTGCACTTTTACATCTGTATTCCACGTGTGTATTGTGAGCGTCGGCGGTGTAAATAACCTCACCCGGTTGACAGACTGGGCTGGAAATAAATGATAACTCGGCATAATAAATTGAATTGTGTAGCGTTCAGTAGTTCACTGGAAAAAAACACATTGAATCTAGAGTCCAGACTCTTGAAAACATTGACAAGAAAAAATTCTCTTGATTCAATCGGATTTTTGCTTGAATCAAAACGAAATCCGCTTAAATTAAGAGGCTTGGTTCTTGATTTAAGCCAGAGAATTTGTTTGAATCAAGAGTACTTTTCCTTGTCGATGTTTTTAAGAGCCTGGACTCTAGATCCAATGTGTTTTTTTTCCCAGTGTTCAGTATGCAGATAAAAAAATTTAGGTACGTCTTCCTAAACTTTAGGGCTGCCTGACCGAATAAGTTTCGGACCGAAAGAGAGAGGGGTACTATTTTACCGAATGTAATTCCTGAAAAGGCGGACCAATGAGTCTGATCGTATTTAATACTGAACCACTGGACGCTTAGCTCACAATGTGTCCATCGTACTTTGATATTGTATACAAAGTCCCACTGTGTAAGTATTCGACCAAGAAAATATATTTTATCATGTATGTTCTTACTACATGGAATACTACAACGGAGGAAAATATCGTTTTTGCTGCGAGTCGTGACTCTTTTGGAAAGGTTCGAAAAATCAATATCGATGCTTAAACTGTGACTTAAATATGATTATCTTAGTTCCACTGGAAATTCGTTAGTTTTAAGATGAAGTGCATCAATTTGACTGCTAAGTTGGTTAATTCTACATGAAATTTTGATCAACGCGATCTTAATGTTTTTCAATATTGTTTACAGCTTGGATCTTTTTTTAAAAAAATTAATTAGGTATCCTCTAAACTTGCTCAGTTTTTCCTATGCAACAATGAACAGGAGATTGTCTCCATAAAGATTACAATATTACGAATCTTTCAGTAAAAGCCATTGTGTGAAGGTGAAAGTCTTGCCGATCGGAGCCGCGATCAACATCAAGAGTACTTATAAGAGGGTAAATCGAGTTCTGAGAATGAATATCGATCGTTTGTTGGTGTCAATGATAATAAAGTACCTAAAATATCTCCAATCCTCCAATATGTTAACTAAACGAGGGATTTGTGCAAACTAATCCCATATTTATCGAGGCAAGTTTCAGTCCAATGTGAAATTTAACCCGCACATTTTGGTGAAAGTATGCAGTGTTCCCCTTCGAGTGTGACGAGGTCTTCGCCCAATGCAATAATCGTAACCGAGGTTTATTTTGGTCATAAACGGATCCAGACACTTCAAGGTACTTCGCAGAAAGTGGATCCGAGGGCCGCCTCCAGGAAATTTTCAAAGTTTTAAAGCATATAATATGCAGTTTGAGTCAATTTCGTCATGATTATAATTACCAAATCCAAGCGTCCCTTCTTCTTCCCTCCATTCCTTCCTTCTTTTTTTGTTCTCTTCATCTTCCTCTTTAGTTCCCCTAGATTTGGTAATTATATTCATGACAAAATTGACTCCAACTGCATATTAGCTGCTTTAATATTTTGAAAATTTCCAAGAGGAAATTGTGCCCCTTACGCCCCCCTGGACCCAGCTATTATTTTGGTTTCATATATACTTGTCATCGATTTTTTTTACATTATATCATAATGAGACATATCTACCCATTGAATCATCTAAGCTCTTGAGCTTTGTTTTTCTTCCTTGAACTTTTCCTCATAAATTCGAGCTTTTACCGGAAGTACGACAACGTTGGGGATCCCTGACAGTCAGCGCCCGGTAGAGTCGGGCACGAAATCCGAAAACCTGTCGCCGAGCCGGCCGCCCGTTGAGGCGCCCACAGATAAATCAGTGCGCCGAAGCCGCGGTTGGAGGCAAGGAAAAATTCCCGGCGTAAAATTTCACCCATAAATCAAGGAGCCCGGATCGCCGAACTTCGTAAATTTCTCCCAACGCAAATAGCTCCACGGCGAGCTTTTTATTCTCGTTTTGTTTGCAAATTCTGCCACTTTATTCGCCATCCGATAACGTAAAAGCAAACGTTTCGGCTTTTATCCTCATTGTTCATTCACTGCCATTAAAAAGGGGCGAGCACCGTCCAAGCTCTTTATTTTATTGTTCATTCATTAACATAGAAGTGAGGGAAATCTCACCTTATTTCCATGGAGGCCTCCTCTCAATGGTGCGCAGTAAAACATTTTGGGTTTGCAGATTTTCTTACAGAGCTTTATTCGATTCAATTCTTATAATCTCTTTCATGCATACGTATGTACAAGTCACTTGTACAGCGCGACCGGGCGCTGTGTGACACCAAATCGCCATCCTTGTCTTTTGAAGGAGACGTTGGATAATTTATTATGATCATTTCCAATATGTTGAGCTTATATCGTGCACGACGTTTCCTAAGGCAAAAATAAATTTGCCTTTGAAAGAGGTGAGCTTTTTTTTCGAGTGCGGTCCGAAAAACTTTTCATTTATCGAAAAAAAGAGAAAAAAAAGAAAGAACGAAAAAGTGCCTCTGAGATTTGAATATATCAATGAACCAATGAACCAAACCAAAATATACCAAATTCTTGCCCCGATACGGATCGAAAATTTGATGGGTCAGCTGCAAAAAAATTAGAATTGTCTCTTTATATCCAAGACATTGCTTTGTATTCGGCGCTTACGAGATAGCAAAAACTAATTTCGGCTGGACGATAAATATCAAAACCCGCAGAAGTCCGGAAGTCCCCGTGTAAAACTTATCTACGTCTTTTACCCATCCCTCTGATATTGTGTGGTTCCATCAGTTATTTTCTTTTTTTAATTTTTTTCTCATCTTCATTAATGCAAATTGGCACATGGGCGATTCCTAGTCGACTGCGCTAAAACAAGGCATTCCAGTGATTTAGGTGTGCTTAAAGTCGTAAAATGAATACTGATCGCTAAGTGTGTCTCCATCTTTTATGAATCGATTAGGGGTTTTTTTACGTTATTTATCTCTTTCTATCGCTCCCAGTTGGAATATTAATTTGATATGTAAGTAGCTCATCTATTTGGCACGGATAGTAATAAATGTATTGTTTAAAAAAAAAAAAAAAAAAAAAAAAAAAAAAAAAAAAAAAAAAAAAAAAAAAAAAAATACTTATCTCTGTTACTGTATTTCATAGAGAAAAGGAGAGAGAACCCTCATGAATTTCTCGGCGACATGTAGAGACTTCACCCTTGGGCTCCACGCCCCAAGTCCTGGTATTATGTCATTCTTATTGGCTGTTGAGCAACGTCTTTAGAAAATTGTTCGACAAAAAAGATAGATAGAGAAACTAATGGGCTCGCTGGATCGCATCAAAACCACCACATTTGACTTCACGCTAAAAAATTGTAAGAGAGGCTTTTCTCATGATAAAGTCTATCTAGAGGTTCTCGAAAACGGTACAACTTTTTAGGATGCTTCTCTGATCCTTATTTCTTATCAACGTTTCGAGAAATGCTTTGATGAAAGGCTCGAGTCAACTGACCAAATTGTGGAAAAGAACATGAAAATTCGTGATGCTCGTTGCGAGTGAAGGCAAGCAGGTGATATCGAGGCAACACTCAACAGCCGCTCGAGGCCAAAGCAGAAAGCTCGAAATTAGTTTCGTTACGTCAGCGGGCAGTGAAAAAGCACCGGGCGCTTTAACGCGCCGTAGGTTAGCTACCTTTGCCTTCGTTTTTTCCGCCGCAATTTACGCGCATTCCAAGCATCATCAAGAGTCCAGCGCTGTTGGCAAACTTGCCTCCAATGTGAGGAAAATATGTTGAAAAAACTCAGACGGAGCCTCAATGAGGTAATGTGCGTACCCTCTTTTCATCGATATTTTAGCGTACGTTGCTGTTTTAATGTTATTTATAGCAAATTATCATTGTAACTCGAATGGACTTGAATAGATAAATAGATCTAGCATTGATAATATCAGGGAAGAGACGAGTTTGACATAAAGGACTGGGATGCAGGATTTAGAGTGAACGCAGGATAAAAATTCTTACACCGAGTATGGAGTATTTTTTTGCCTACCTCTAAAATTGAAGGAAAAATGCGCATGATCTCTATACCCTTTTTTCGTATAATATACACAGAAAAAAACTTTGTGTATGAAACCCGAAGTTCAGGTCATATGGATCCCTAAATTATTCGGATTAAGCATCGGAAAAATCGAGGTCCAGTTCCCAAAGTTCGAGTCACACGTCATCTTCAATGCTACGGATTCCGGTTGAAACTTTTATGGAGTAAACCGTACACTGGAAAAAAAGCACATTGGATCTAGAGTCAAGACTCTTAAAACATCGACAAGAAAAAATACTCTTGATTCGATCAGATTTGAGCTTAAATCAAGAAGCAAGCCTCTTAATTTGAGCGGATTTCCTTTTGATTTAAGCTTAAATCTGATTGAATCAAGAGTCCTTTTTCTTTTCAATATTTTCAAGAGTCTGGACCCGAGATCCAATGTGTTTTTTTTTCCAGTGTAGTGACTTATCTGAAGTACTTCAGATAGGTGACCCGAACTTCGGTTAATGGACCTTAAGGTTCTGGATGCACAATCCGAGAACAGAGATCTGACCTCTCGGGTTTCAAACACGAAGAGTATTTTTCTCCTTGATGTTGAGCCCTGTGGGGGTATATAGAACTTTAAACCTTTTTCTCGGTTTGAACTGGTGCATCTTGGTGCCTTTCTGTTAAACTCGACCCAATTCTCTTGAGCACCTTCTGGTATTTGCGTGCGCCTCTGATTTTTTCTCAAAGGGCATATGTTTAACAAGGCTATACAGGGTGATTTGAACATTCTTCGATTTCATTTTCACCAAAGTTCATCCGCTGAAGGAAAACTCAACCACTCTCGACTCAGAGACTGAGGTGGCAACTTGTTAACGATGGTGGTTGCAAGCGTTCGGTGGTCGACGCTTCGAGGACCCCAGGCACACGTTTCACCTCGGAGCTAAAAATGCCTCAGTGCAATGCCACCGTCCTATGAAAAAACGACATAAGCATACGGGGCTTTATTCAGAGTTACGCTGTTCTGACTTGAAGAGATCCGTGCTGAGGTGCTGACTGCCTCTGCCACCAGGGCGAAGCGCTAATAGTCAGTGTTGCCTGATTATGGTGCGGCGGTGTACGGGTTGAGTTTAATCACTGAGAGAGGAGTCTGCGTGCCGGTCTTTAAGGATGCGTTTAAATGTTGAGTAACGTTGTGGCGTTATGTCACATCTTGCACCTAATATTAAACGCGTGCATATTAAATAATATATAGCATTGCACTGCAGGAAAGACATGAGCGTGGATATATTGAATAATTGTGTCTTCTCTGCAGGATGTCACTTACCGTGTAATGATGTTGTGTAATGTATTTCTAAAACCGCGCGATGGCTATCCTCTAGTGCAAGAAGCAGCTTAGTAGTTTTGTGATGACGTCAAAAATTGGATGCACCATTCCTTAAATACAGCTATATATTTTTTTTCTTTTTTCTTCTTTTTTTCTTTTTTTTCTTGATGCGGAGGCGCATGAAACCGTATTGCATTGAAGAAGCGACTTGTTTCTTGGAAGTCGCGATTGTCGGACTTCAAACTTTGGAAAATTGTCTTGCGGCCAAAACGGGACCGTCCACAATTCTCTCCCGCATTGAAGAATTTTGAGTTCAGAGTTTCGTGAGGTAGGATTGACCTCCAAAGTCCCGAGGGCAAAACATCTTGCCATTTATTTTAGTGGTGCTAGAGACCCGATGGCAAATCGACTCTTCTTTTCAAGTTCTAATTTAAGCCACCAGAGTGCTGCACTGGCGTCATTGAGCAAATCATAGTCAAGCTCTAATGTTCTATTTTATGCTGCATAGGGGACATTCATTTTTTAGCGATTTAAGACGAATAAGTGAAAAGTAAAATTGGACTCAGGATTGACTGAAACCCTGGAAAAATTGTGAAATCTCCCGGTCCTAAGAGGTAGAGAATTGTATTTTTTTTTTTTTCATTCTACAGAGAGAGAAGTCAAGATGGTCCATGGAAATGTTGCTTTGGGAAGAAATGACCATCCATTAAGCATCTTCTTCAGGCCTCATCGCTATTCTCCGGTTGATATCCTGTCGGTTGAAAAGCGAAACACTGGCCGGCTGAACGTCCATTGAGTAATAAGTTGATAACTCAATGACCCCATAAAAGAGAGGCTAAAAGATAGAACAGTAGTCTAATGACCGGAAGTGATGCCATCCGAGAGCGTCGATCACCGTTGTTCCAGTAATTGCTGTCTTGGGCTCTGCCCTCCACTCCATCTCCTCGACCGAGTAGTGTTTCGCCCGCAGAAAGATGACCAGCGGTATTCCTTGTGCGAAAAAACGGACAATCAAAGAAATTATTCGATTCTTTTTCTCGGGGTGATGTTGCTTTCGTCAAACTTAATGGTATTTTTTTCGTCGACAAGAATGAATGACACAAGAGAACATTTTCGATTTTGCAATTTCATGAAATTCGAATCGATTTCGTAGAATATTCTTCTAGTTTATGTTAAATGCCGTTGATGCCAAACTATATTTGTGTGAATTTAGGACTGGTATAAAAATTTGGTCATTAGATCTGAATATTCCTTGTATAGAGAATTGTTTTCCCCATTGTATAGAGAAGGTACCTAGGTATGTAAGTCTGAGTAAAGTATCTGAGATTCACTCTCAAGTCTTTCAGTTTAACTCTAAAATGTATCGAGCAATTTATCCTTAATGATGCACAATGATGTTAAAGAGAACTTTTGATTGGAATAAAAATCACGACGTTTCGATCTAATAACTATTACGACGCGACAAGGCCGGATTAAGGGGGTGACCACATGGGCCGCGGCCCATGGCGGCAAACCTAGGGGGCAGCAAATTTTGCGCTTTTTTTAAATGTAGGTATAGAAAAATCGAATTTAGAAAAAAAATTACAAACGAGAAAAGGCAACAAAACCTCTCATTCCCTGAGAATATAGTAATTTTTAATTTTGTCGTCTTTTAGTGATACAAGAGACAGCACCTTTAATTATTAGTCGAGTTAAGAGAGAAACCAAACACGCAATTTGGCCTGGAAAGGCGCGACTTAAAGAGAAATGATGACGAGGACTTGAGATGAAAAGGAGAAGCCCTCAGCGCGGCGGTCGGCATGTAACACATATTAGCGCCTACAAAACTGCACGAATACTTCACGCATTGCATCAAACACAGTGCAGTCACTGCTGTCAGCGTGAAACGGATAGCGCCTACAAGAATGCATGAATACTTCACGCATTGCGCGAAACACAGTGCGGTCAGCGTGATACGCATGGCGCCTACAAGACTGCGTGAATACTTCACGCATTGCGCGAAACACGGTGCTGTCTGCGCGGCGCGGCGGCGGAAGTTAAAATCATTTAACCACATTCATGTTTGTTCTTTCACAATGTTTTCATTCATTTCTTATGAATGGAAGGCCTTGACCACACACAGATAGGTTTACAAAACTTAACTTTTGCTAGTAGTGTTGACAGGGCATCCCCAAAAATGTTTTCAACAAGAGTAAACGCGTCTTATGCACCCCTCCGCCGCTGGCACGTTCACTTAATGGTTTTTATTGATGTTTCAATACGAATGAGAAGGGGGCGGCAAAATACAGGCGGCCCATGGGCGGCAAGTAGGTAAAATCCGGCCCTGCGACACGAATGTGCACGTTGTATATTTATAGGAGTGATAACTCAAATCTACTGCACTAAAACCTGTAACTTGAAAATAGAACCGGGTGTTTCCCTATTCGACACAAAAAGTAGCCCTTTTCTGCAGAGGACATGCAAGTCGTTTCTTACTAAAACTAACGTAAAAATAACAATTGACAGGACATGGTTATGAATGTATATTTTTTTTTTTTTTCTCAAAAATTCTATTGATTTTCTTTCATAGTTAAAGAAAAATCGCTGAACTTCTACTCAGAATTGCTTATTAAATTTTCAGTGCAATTTAAAAGGGGAAATTTCGCAGCGTTTAAATTTCGTTACGTTCCTCCGTATGGGAATCTACGAAAGATTAAAAAGTTACTTAACGATAATGGTCATTGGAAGTTATTAATTTGTACGACCTTATCCTACCTCCTATTGATCTTAAGCGAATAGCTAAACCCATTCAGAGCTCATAAAAAGCTGATAGAAGTCTGTTCGATATCCTCACCCTTTTCCCGAAAGTTAATTCAGTTGCGTCACGGGTATCTTCAGCGGCGGCGCAAGCGCATCCTGGCGACTCCGCGTGACACAGAAGCTGTCGGCGTGGCGACCTCGTCTTCATCCCGTGAGCCCTGCTTAGAAAAAGCGCCGTATGAACGTTTAAATGTTGCCAAGTTTCCTCAATAAAGAAGTTACTTGTGCGGAAAGTTATGAATCTTTTTCCTTGAAATTTACAGCCTTAATGTTGTATTGCAAATAAAGTTCCCTGGAAAATTGGAGGAATAATATTCTCTAGCTCTCGAGAACATTTGTATTTTATCAAAGAAAATTTGGCAACGTCCAAACGCTCTTACGGCGTTTCTGCCCTCTCACGGCGGCGCGGCGTAAGCCCCACTCTACGGGCTGATTATTGAAATTGAGATACAAAGCAATAGACAAAGATGGGAAAAAGGATATGGAGGGATCCTATTGGTGGAAGCGGGTGATTGCAATGGGCAAAGGACGTAGGTAATAGACTAAATAACGGCAACCCACGAGAGACCCGAAAGTTAGTCCATCATTTTCTCCCTTAGTCTATAAGAACCACCCATTTCAACGAATAGGATCGCTCCATACTCTTTGTGTCTTCTTTGGCTATAGCTTTGTCTATCAATTTCAATAATCGCTCTGCAGTTGTGCTAAGGAAGAACCCCATACGAGAATCCTGCTCTCCCAAAATTTTCCTCCAACAAAACATTAATGTTGCGGAAATTTATGCATATTTTTCTTGAAATTTGCAGATGTTTCAGGTAAATTGCAAACAAAATTCTCTGAAAAATTCTCAGAAAAATATTCATACATACATATAAGTCGCTTTACTGCACTCCCTCGCGCTCTACGTCTCTTAACCTCCACTGCTCTCTTTCAAACCACAAATCATGGGGCATTGAGCACCTTAACATTTCCGCTTCAAAATAAATTCATAATTGTATATATTAAAACAAAATATTCATAATTTTCTCAGTAAATTTGTCTCTTTTATTGAGGGAAACATGACAACGCCTGGAGGCTCATGCGGCGTTCTTCCTGAGCACGGCAGCGCTCCAAGGAGGAGGCGACAGCGCCGACAGCGGCGCATAAGCCGCGTCTCATGAACTCCGCAATCATTTTAATATCACGTTTCGGCGTGTAATATAATGTCGCCCGTGTCCCGCTCATTGTTTCCCGCGCCCGACAATCGTCGCCGTAACAGATCCTATTGTTCGATTTTTAATGGGCCTGAAAATTAGTTCGACCCGCGGCCACCGCACAGGGGGGCGCTACCGGTAATCGAGACCGAACAGAGACAAAATACCCTCCACAGTATTTTGATTACCCTTTTCACGCCGTTTTGTCATGGGAACGGAGTTCCCCATGATATTAGAATCGTTCCGTTGCTTTCGCTATGGGATTCCCTATACCTCTGCGACCTTGAGCGTTTCGCCCAGTCTCCGATTTTTGGTTGATTTTCCGATGTATCAAAAACCGTTGTATTTTTTAGCCAATCATGTCTCTACGTCAAGTTGTGTTGATTGCTAAAATTCGCTTTCAGCGAGTTTTTTTCTACCTTGAGATGTCGTGTCTGACTGGTAAATCTGCGCAGAACCACGAAGTTCCGTTTTTAGGCAAATTCTTTTTTTTGGGAGGTTCTGATTGGTTATTTTTCGCCATCAGTTTTCTGTTCGTTGGTGCAAAAGATCGCCTACCTCGGTGCTCTTGAGAAGCCGCCATTATCCCACCTCAAATTTGAAAAATAGAAGTAAAGAAATAATAACCATCGTACAAGGTGGAAAATTGTTCTGGAGGACTCGTTACGGATATATGAGCCAAAATCAGAACTCGATTGATTGATTTAATCCATGAATACAGAAATATTGCCTCAGCTTACTGCCGCGATAGCAAATGCATGGTGAGATGAACCTTGAGACACATGATAGCATAGGTAAACAATGTCTCACAGAGAAAGGCGCTTAGCTCATTTCTTTCATATCCCCGGAGCGTCGAAAACAACTCTTGTGATAAGCCCCGCCCACCGTCAGAGTCTTTTGTATGCTATTTTTTACGCCACTATCCGCGGTGCCGTGAAAGCCTGGTTGACTAGGTCGTCACATTTTTATGAAAAGGAGGGGGCAATAGGCAATCGGGAGTTCGATACCCGACGATGGGTGTTACTTTTTAATGGTTGTATTGAATGTTTTAGACTAATCATCAAAAAATAATTAATACTAGATGATAAATGTACGAACATTTTCTCGTGAATTAATATGTTAAACATAAATACTGGAATATACCTCCTTCATATAATCAGCCACATGTTCCCCCACATTAATGACGTTATTTTCTTTTTTCAATAAAGTTAATTTGCATTCAACGTTCGTAAGTTAAGCAAAAAGTACCTATTGATACAAATAGAAAGACATGAAAATAGTATGTCTAACATTTCAGTTGTTTTTTTTTTTATTTATTTTTTGTTTTTTTGTTTTTTTCAATAAAACAAATTGACTGGGACTAGAATCATTGTATCTCTGAAGACAAAAGCTAAGTTTTTTGATACAGAAATACTAATATATTCATCCTTCATATAATCAGGGAGATGTTGACCCAAATATTGATGTATATTTTCTCTGTTCGCCCAAATTTATGATGGTATTTTCTTTTTTCAATAAAATTAATTTACATTCCACGTTCTTAAAGCAATATTTTCTCCAAAATTCAGCAAAAAATAACAATTTATACCTACGCATAAAGTAATAAATAAATAAATAAATAAATAAATAAATAAAGCAATGACATGAAAGTAGTATAGGTAGTACACATCTAACATTTCAGTTACATCTATTTGAATGAAAAAAATGGCAACTTAGGAAGCACATAGGTCACTTATGATGCGTATTCGGGCATATGCGTAGAGTAAAAATATCATACTTTACGCCGAAAAAACGAAACTGAAAGTTAAATGCGTTAACTTCCAAAAACCATACATAATCCAACGAAAATAAATAATTGGTAAATAACAGCTTTCTTGTATGCAAAGAAAAAAAATTAAAAATGTTAAAAAAGAGATGTCGACACAAAATTACATAGCCCCTTCAATTCTGAAGATACTACAAACGAACTGTACCTTAACATTTTCATATCCCAGAAGCAAAAGTTCCCATGACGAATATTGCTATCGCTAGCGATTGCAAAAACCAACTTGTTTCTTCTTCCTTCCTTCCGATGCGAATGGCATCATGAACAGTGGCGTGGCGTGAATGATCGATTAATTATCGATACTTCCCCATTTGAATCCGTGGTAAAGAATCGATTATCAAGGTGTTCGCTGCGAACACCCTGTTAATCGATCCTTTTCCATAGGTTTCAATGACAGATCAATCGATATATCGCAAAGCACGCCACGCCACTGATCATGAATGAGGTCGAGACTTCCCATTTTGGATAGTGTCACCGCACGAGGAGCCGAATTTGGGTTTCCAGTGTGGAAAAGCAGGCGAGAGCACTGGGATTAGGCCAGGGTTCCACGCTTAGAACGAAAAATACGATGGATTGGAAATTTCCGTGAAATATTTCATGAAATTTCGCGAGGCTGTTAAATATTTCATTTTTTTTCTGGGGCCAGTGTGTGCAACCTCCACTCAAACACACACAAATAGAGGAAAGTTACAATTTTTAACAATATTGCGAAACATAAAAACGAACCAGTATTTTCCAATATCATTCATAAATATCTGAAATTTCATGAAATATTTCACGTGAAATCTCAAGATTCTATTTTTCATTAAAAATTTCAACCCTGGATTGGACCGGTCAATACTTAGGGTAATTTTGAGCCAGTTTATACTCTCTTTAATGCAATTATAACACTGAGTTTAATCGTATTACCGAATTTACTGTTGAAAATCAACAATCAGTGATTGTTTGAAAATGACCGATGAGCCGCATCATACTGAACGATATTTTTAGTGAGAAAAACGCAGTTGAACAAATTCAGTTCAAAGGTTGGAAACCCCCATAAAATGGGACCTTTTACCGAGATACCTCGTCAGTGGTAAAATTTCCTCTTGAAGATTTCCATCCGTTTCACTGAAAAATTACGTTCTGAACGATCCGTTTAAAGAAAAAAAAAATTGGTAGAATGAAAGTAATTAAGTTGGCGTCCACACGAATTAATAATTTCGACGTAATGAGTAATCATTCCTGAATGATGGTCACTGAACCTCGGTAGACTGAGTGCAATGCTCTCGGCAGTTGGTGTCTTTAGCATGCAGCATCGCGAAGAGGAGGAGGAAAGGGTCCCGAAATTTCTTCTTGCGTTATAAGTTTTCATTTTCTATCTCTTTCTTTTACCGCATTAGAATTTGATGAAGCAAGAGATAAATGAGTGGACCCGTGGCACTATGATTATGCTCTGCTCTGCCTCAATTACCATGCATATGCAAACATGTAAAGCCACAGATGAAGGAATTTTCATCGCAGAGACTGTTTGAAATGCTTTCATGAAGTTTCCTGCGTAGATCGATTCGGTTTTTTGAACGGAGATGCGATGTTAAGGCAAAATATGTGCTAAACGTTTTTCAGAGTGACGAGGAATGAATTTTGCATAATATAGCTTCTTAACCAATAAATAATTTGAGAGCGTAAACCCCAATTTGTATGACCTAAGTTTTCATCAAAATATCAATCCGAATATAAATCAACATTTATTAGATGACCTGCCATTAAATATGGTGGACATCAAGTGGGAGCCTAAGTATGACGTCCCATTCATCTAATGTCAGAATGGCCGATTAAAGCGAATTAAAACGTAGGTAGAAGTTACTACCCAGTCTGGTCGATTGCACTCTTGAAGAAACTAGTGGCGATGAACTTTTGGTTGTATTAACCGTAAGTCTGACAAATCTACCAGGCCTTTTTTCCGAGAAGTTGGATGAAAGATCGCATTTACCATTTCGCTCAACTTCTCTGGAATTTTTTCAAATGTCTAGTGAGAAGTTTGATCGCATGCGTGAAAGAGCTTTTGAGGAAAATTGCCGTTCATTTTGCAACAAATCATTCTTGTGAGAGTCTGAGATCAATTAATGTGGCTTTCAAATAGCGTTGAAAACATTGACCTGCAGGCATAACGGATTTATCGGATGATTTATTATAGTGTAAAATTTACGTTAAAATGAATGTTATGAAAAACTTTGTGGGGGTCCTTGTGTGGGGGATTGACAGAAGAAAAATATTGAATGGAGAAGACTTATTTCTTAGTGTGTGCGCACCTGGAAACTACTGACGACGATTTGTATGCACTTGTCTACTTTTCTACCCTTGCGTTTAAGTCTCCAAACGTATACACGTTCTTCCAGATGAGAAAGGTATAGCCGCCATACTTGGCAACAATGAAGTCAACGCAGGCATACTATCATGACCGCACTGAGTGCAGCCTCAAAAAAAAAGAAGGAATCGACCTCAAAAGGTCAAATTCCTAACGACAATGGATAATTATGACTAGTTGGGACAAAAAGAAGCTGCATTGTGTGTTTTGAACACGCTCTTCTGTACCGGATCATGAGCGGTGCAAATATTCAATATGATCATGTTTCAAGGTCATGAACATCCTTTTGTTTGTTCCTATGAACGGGAAGTCGGTTCAATCAACTTGAATTTTCCTGATGAGTCGACAAAACTTCGAACTTAGAAGCGAAGTACTCTAAAGGAGTACAATAAGAGGCAAATAATTTATCTCATCAAATGGTTAACTGCGTAATTTTATCGATGCTAAAGTTTTCCTTATCGGTAACTGAAGCCTCCGATTCGAGGCCGATGAAGACAGCTTTTAAAAAATTGACTTATTAATGTTTGAACAAAAATGGTAT
This sequence comes from Bemisia tabaci, assembly GCF_918797505.1. Lineage (NCBI taxonomy): Eukaryota > Metazoa > Arthropoda > Insecta > Hemiptera > Aleyrodidae > Bemisia > Bemisia tabaci. Next base: position 19,827,830 of record NC_092796.1, read on the forward strand.
TCAGTGAACTTTGTTAAAAACTGACCCTTAAAACTAATTTTTAAGTCCTGCAATATCAGCTTACAGTTCTTACTGACTTCAAATGTAATGCAATTCATAAAATGTACATTATTTAATCTGGGTCCCTCAAAATTTACCATCCAACTCCCATTAACGTAACTTTAACGTATCGTTCATACATATCAATGGTAGATTTTGTACTCAATTCCAAAAAAAGATGCAATGAAATACCGACACATACCCTATAGGGGTTAAATATCTTTAAATAGAGGGAACACAAAATACATTTTTAATAAATTTCTCTCATTTATTACAGGCTTGTCGTTTTTTAGTCGAAAGAACGGAGTTGCATTCCAAGGCTGCAAAATTGTGACATAGCATTCAATTTTTACTGAAAGATGACTGCAACTTGTATCAAAAAATTTCGCTCATTTTTTTGTAATCAGGGAAAAACCATTTATATTTTCAGTCATTAAAGCTCTACAGTTTCCTGGTAAAAATACGATTTGCAAGTAATATTTTTGCAAATTTTGAAATATAGCAACACTTTATAGAATCTAGAAAACGACAAAGTGCAACACCTCTAACCTCTCCCTCTGTACATGAGCTTAAAGATCTAGTGTGAATGAACTTAACACAATGAATCTTGGCAGTAAACTTTTCCCGTACACATTTTGTCATTCTCCAGACAAATGGAATGCAACTCTATCTCTAGGTTGCAAAATTGAATCGAACAAGTGGATTTTTCCAAGACCATGGCCGTGCAATTTCTATCACAGATTGAGCTAATCGTAAGGGAATTTAGAAGGAAAATCAGTAAGAATTTTAATTGGATTACATTTTGCAGTAAGGGACCACTATCTCTGGCTCTCCCATAAAATCACGTATCCTCATAGGGAAATCAATGGCACATATGTCGTTTCTAAAATGAGCCAGAAATAGTGGTTCCTTGTTGCAAAATGTAATTCAATTGGAAATATGTCCCTCGTGTGAAAATTTTGCAACATTGAATTGCAGCTAAGTTATTTCATATGGAAAAGGAGGATCTGAACTCGAAGTTGACGATCGGATGCGGTGCAAGCCGACAGCGGAGCGGAGCGCGGATCATGCAATTAGACGTTTAGTGCATTCCGTCGAGGCGACGGATTTATGGATCCGCGGCGGAGTGATGGAATCGCTGACGCAGGCTGATTTAATTAAAATCGGCCTGCTCATTGAAGTTTCCATTTGACTGAAAAAGCGAGCGCTTTTCGCCTTCTCGACAGCGAAACTCGGGCCCTCCCGAGCCCCCAGTCCGGTGCGCGAGGCACGATGTTGCGAGAGTGAGTGGCCAAAAGGGAAAGGGTGAGCTCACAACTCACTCAGCGCTCACCCGAAGCTTTCGACGCCGGGAAGGTGAACTCCGTTGTCAACTTATCCAGTGCATCGTCCGCTGTTGGAAGACCACGAGTCTCCTCCTACTTTGCCTTCTATCCTCAAGTGTCACTGTCCTGCATGCAATGGTGGATCCAGCAAATCGGCAACATTATTTATATCCATTTAAAACCTATGGAAATGTATCGATTCTTGGAGGGGCCAGGTGTTCCGACAAGAATCGATTATTTAACAAAGGTTTAAAAGGATGAAACCCGGTGTTGCCAAATTGCTGGATCCGCCTCTGCCTAGAGGTTCCGCACTAACAATCCAAGCAATGTATTCGAAAGGGACAAAAGGTACACGCCGAGGTTGCCTTGCTATAGCTTGCCTTATGATGGCTGATGAGCAACTTATTGTGCAGAAAATGATAGAAAATTTCCCAAATTATGACGAGTGAATGTTGGGGGGGTGGGTGGGGGGAATACTTTGCTACGTGAGTTTTTGCCTAACAAATTGCTCAAGCTTTCGGTCATCAGTCATCTCTAGGCAAATCTGAGCGTTAATTATTCTAAAAGTAACTTTTGCAACCTAGGGAGGGTGTCAGTATAATTAAAAAATTGCCTTCAATATCCGTTTGATTTGCAGCGTATCCCTTGTGAAAGAATTGAGGTCTCCATCGTCTGAGGACAGTTTGAATAGTAGTTTTCACCAGAATCAACTAATTTTTTGCCTGATATCATCCTTCTGTTTTATTTGATTACATTTTTCTTGAAACCGGAAATGCAAAGGTGTACTGCTCAAGTTCCGTTAATTTTCTGGAGATTATTGAGATACACTCACAAACTTTGAGGGCAGAAAGTTGCCCCGAATTCCGTTCAAAAAAAGGAGAGGAAACTAGTTAGGTTGATCCTGGTTAAAGCCGTCCATACGTCAGGTGCAAAATTTAAACCCTAACATCTTCTCCAATTCTGAACGAGTATCTTCGGCAATGCGGCGAACGAGCATCAGGTTGCGAGGGGAATGATGGCGGTGGCATAACACGTCGGCTCATCGCAAATTTAAGGCAACTTCCGTCAGTGCGAATATCGAAAACGAATCCGGGATTCGTCCGGTCATGCTGTCGGTGCCCTCCCCCGATCGAACCGCATCGGATCGTATGCAGGCCCACTTACGTTACGTAAACTCGGAACCCACTTATGATCGCTCCATCCGCGTATCATAATCGTAATCAGTGAGTCCGACTCAAGCAGAATGGGTCAGTCACACAAGATGTTCGTCCGTGTTTTGATGCTTGAAAATTGCAAAAAGAGCTTGTGTGCTTCATTAGCGGGATGATTATTGAACTTGGTGGCCTAGGCAACAAACAAAGAGAACGCAGTCACCCTCTGGCCAAAGCTTCGCGAGCGCCATGCGACGGTTCAAAATTTTCGCCGCTATTTTATTTTTTTACAGAAAATTTTTTGGTTGAATCTGTTTGAAGATTTTAGTGAGTTTTAATCGGCAATACGAGGAAAATTCAGTGAAATTTTCGGACAGCTTTGTTGAAAAATGTCTCTGAAAAAATAAAATGGCGGCGGAAAATTTAAAACGTCGCATAGCGCTTGTGATAATTTCACCGGAAGGTGACGATAGGGAAAATTGAGCTACTCCGTTGGCTGAAACGGATGGTTGTTATAAGCAAAAGGGGAAAATGATGGACTAACTATAGGATCCCTCATGTTGCCGTCGGTCAGTCTATTACTTACCTCCTTTGTCCATTGGAGCCAACTACCTCCACCATTAGGATCACTTCATTTTCTCTAATTCTTCTTTCGCTAAGCTTTGTATATCAAATTCAATAATCAGCCCGCAGAAAGAAAGCGGTTCATTTGGAGGCACCGAGCTCGAAGAGGACGCCACAAAGTAGAATTTTAGGGTGTAAAGTTGGTGCCTGGCGAAATGAAAGGACACAGGCAACTATTTTAACTTCCAGGAGATCAAATTGCATATTCGCTGAATTGAAGGAACTTTGATTGAACGCCAAGCCATGGTCGAGCAGTCGGATTGCAATAGTCACGAGCTAATTCCGGTAGTTTCCTCTGAACTTCAGTTCAAATATTTCCTATCGGAAATCAATTCACAATTTTTATGAAAGAACCTTTACAGAATCCAATGATCGAGGGCTTGTCGCCAGTCAACACATCAATAACACAACGAGAAGGAATTTCTAAAACAATAAAGTCATTCCTCTTTTCTTACTCGTAACTTACATTAGTAGTCAGTTTAGAGGCAAAACGCGTGTCAATTCTTTTTTAGTAGAGGACCCCTCTGATCCCCTTCGCCCGTAAAGTTGTACTATAGTGGAAGAGAAAAAGAGGCGACGAGGAGTTAGTATTGTCTCTCGTTTACCTCGCGACGGCCCTGCTATTAAACCAATAATGAGTAATAATGTTCCTTTCTAGCGCCAAATTTCTCTTTTACAAATTAACGAAGATGACCAGGAACAGATGGACTCTCTCCTTGCGCTCGTATTAAAGCACTGATAGGAACTTTTCCTTTCGGTGCCACTTGATGGCTTGTAGCGTGAGTAGAGATTATCATCAATCAGCATGAACAAAATCAAAGTCAATTGACAGTTCTGATGTATTTCATAACTTATACTTAAGTTGGATTTTTCGGTACTGCTTCTTGCTGGTGATGACCCTCTAGAATCAACATAAGCCTTGCGGCACGCAGCTACAGCATACCGCTACGCGAGTCATGTCACATGCTGACATCTGTCGTCCAATAGCCTGGTTCACAGTGCCTGATAAAATCAGCACACCAAAATTTGGCCACAGCCCGGGCTTTTATTTGTTCGTATTGTTTTGTCACAACAAAACCCGCGTTACACAATGAGATTAATGCCCCCCTTGGTATATGATCGCAACGTTGAAGTTCTGTCTCCCTCTCTCCCCCCTTTTTGTTTCTCCGTCTTTTTCTTCTCTTCACAACCTCGACCGTTTCATCTATTTTAACTTCCTTTCATAGAAACTGATGTATAATTTTATACTTTCATTGCAATACAGAGTCGAAGCCATCCATTGACACATTGAGTACCGCGCATTATGAATGACTGAACGAAGACTGAACAATGCACTCATTATCATGGTATTGCCAACTCCGGCCCTCTTCTATCATTAAGTTTATTCCGTTTATAAATACATTTTTCGAAACCAGGGGGATCAAAGCGCAATTTTTGTCGGGGAATCCAGACACCTCGTAATGGGGATTCGGGCGCCTTCCCAAGGAAATTTTTGAATTTTTGAAGTGCAACTTGAGACAATTTCGTTATGAATAATGAACCACCAGACAAGGTACGAATTTCAGCATTCTGATATATGTATCGTAGCTGAAATTTCACGAAGAATACGATGCGCTCAACAAAAATTACCGCCATTATCTCCTCACGAAGATATTCAATGATTCTTGATGCGTGTATTCAAATCACCCGCTCATGAAAACTCAATGCTCTACGTGATTCACATCGCGCACTAAACGTTATCATGACAGTCTCTGCGATATAAAAATCTGGCAACCTCAATCTTGACGCTTCGGCTCAGCTATAGCAAATTGCTAATAGTTTGAACAACACATGGTGGGAAATGAACATTGCTCGATTGAGAAGCTTGCTGAAACCGTTGAAGTGCGCGATTTGACTCATGTAGAGTTTTGAGTTTCTTGTGAGCGGGCAGTTCAAATTCCTCGTAACCAATGTGAAATGAAAACATTAATATCTTCGTTAGGAGTTGGTTTCAGTAATTTTCGTTGTGTGAATCGTGTTTTACGTGAAATTTTGGTTAAGAAACATGTATCAGATTGCTTAAATTCGTACCTTTTCTAGTGGTCTATTGCCTAATATAAGCGTCTCTCCTTCTTCTTTCCTCCGTTCATTTCTTTCTTCTTCCTTCTCTTTTTCTGCCTCCTCCTTTTCTGGACGAATGGGGGGGGGGGGGGACTACGCCCTCTCCCCCCTTGGATCCGCCTGTACTTTGATGGAAATAGGGTCGGCGTAGCGGCCCATTTGGCATCGTCCGCAGTAAATCAACGTGCAAAAAAAAGACGCCCTAAGCCAGAGAAATTCTCTTGATCAGTGCCAATCATACATTGGAGTCTGATTGTCCAATGAGGTGCCATGTGCCGGTGCCAAGAAACCGGAGTCAGGCTCGGATTCTCATTTTCGAATTTCGTCCCGACAGTGTTGACTGTTGCCCCCGTGGCCAGGAACCCGAGTCCGCGGCACAATGACTAATTAAAACTTGAATCCGCGGAATCCGGCCCGGCGTTGCGTTTCCGCGGGCGGGCGGCCCGGAGTTCCGGCCCCGACGAAAACCGCACTCCGCACAATGCGAAAGCTCACTCCAAGATTTGGCGAGAGTAATAACCATGAGTTGAGAAAACCTAATTGCGCTTTCCACACGCAGAAAAAAACCTCGTGCGTGGGACCCGAAGTTTAGGTCATATGGATCTATGAAGTTTTCTGATTGAGCATCTGAACACTTAAGGTCTAGCTGTCGAGGTTCGGATCAAACATCTGAAACTTCAGTCCTTACATATGAAGTACTTCAGATGTGAGAACCGAAGTTTTTCGGATGTGAGAACTGAAATTTTTTGGATGTGAAAACCGAAGTACTTCAGATGTAAGAACTGAAGTTTCAGATGTGTGATCCGAACCTCGACAGCTAGACCTTATGTGTTCAGATCCTCAATCTGAAAACTTCACAGATCCATATGATCCAAACGTCGGGTCCCACGCACGAAGTTTTTTTCTCCGTGCATGAGTCTTATTTTGCCCCATATACTCCAAGTAAAGAGTATGGACGCCTGCTTTAGCAGCTCAAGGTGACTCGTCAAGCTCAAAAAAAACATGGTCGAACTGGATTGCGATACTTCGCATCATTTAGATCAAAAACCTCAGCAGATTTTGAATTTTTACCCAAACAAAGGACGATAGCCCCTGCTAGCTTTGTAATTTTATTTATTCATTCGTTTTGTGTTGGTTTATCAATTTATTTAGGCATCTAAGTGATCAAAAAAGAAAGCTGCACCATCTCCTTTAGGCGCTAATATGCGCTTCACGCCAATTGACCGCCTGCACTACATTTGGCGTAATGCGAGAAGTATTCATGCAGTCTTGTAGGCACTAATATCATTCATCCGAGTTTCACGTTGATTAACCAGTGCAAATGTGCGTCACCAATGAAAACAAGGTGGAAGAGACCGAGGGTGTCACTGCAAAAGGCAAACAAGCAGGAAGCTCCAACGCATTGGCGTCGGAGAGCGGCTCTGGGGGCAGTAGTTGTAGTCAAGAATGAGGGCCTAGACACATTTTGTCATTGATGTACAATCCGACAACTGTCGATTCATGTTTTGTAACTTAGCAGATTTACGTAGCCGGTGTATAAATGTGTATTGGGCTTTGATATGGCGAATACATGGCATTATCACTTGTTGTATACTTTTAATTTTGAAAGCTCTTTGGAGGTCCGCTTCCTAAAAAATCTCTGGTTGATAAGTCGTTTAGCGAGGCTGCAAAAAATTTGCATTTTTATATCTGAAAGTGTAGGTATTGGTTTTTTGTATAATTGTTTTTTTGGATTGCTGGAAAAGTAACGCATACTTCTATAATTTAGGACTGAGTCAGGGAAATATAAGGTTCGTTAAATAGTAAATATTCCTAGTACCGTGTGACACTATTGTTAACGAAAAGTTTTTGCAACTTGTCAAAGAGGTTGTTGAATGATCTTCGAATAACTTTTGATGAGCTAGAGGTAATGGTTCTATCTGCAGCTCGTGGACTTCTGTACGATATTGTCCAGAATCATCTAAATTTTCAAAAAGTGTCCGCTTGTTCGATACCCAATTTGCTCATTCATGCATACAAGGAGAAGCGCATGAAAGCTTTAGCAGACATTTTGGAGATGAATCAAGAATTAGATGAAGAATTTATGACTTAAATCACGGCACCTTAATCACGGGATGACCTTAATTACGGCAACTATTTATTGTCCATGAGATGCAGATGGTTCCATTTCCCTAGCTCATCAAAAGGTATTCGAAGATCAATTTCATCAGCCACCCGTACGAACCACGTTTCTAGTGACCCGTACTTGCTTCGCACGTATGAAACATACAATCAGAGAAAACAGAATTCATCTTACAATAATCAATAATCAGTAGGACATGAATCGTTGCGATGTATAATACGACATTATAATGCGGCATTACTATTGTAATTCATTTTAATGGATTAGGGGCATTATAAATCATTATTGCCACGTCGGAATGAAATGTTGTAGACTGAATTGAAAAGCATGTTGGCAAAATTTATTATAAAAATAGTATAACATGTAGGTACATAAAAATAAAAATAAAAAAGAAGAGCAAGACACTAGTGAGGAACTCTTGAACTATAGGTTAATGAGCTATAGATTGTGCATAGAAATTGCCAGTCTAAAGTTTCAAGAATGAGAAAATAATCAGCCCATGAGTGGGTCCAGAATGAGGGAGAAGGAAAAGTTGAAATAATTTTACTGGAAGGAGGGATAAATGAGGTACTCACCGAATTTATTCGTACAGAACATTCAAAAATCCCGTGAAAAAACAGCTCACAAATAAAAGCAAATTGCCATAGAAACTTCTTCACGAAATCACACACACAACGAAGAACGAGGCGCTACAGACGAGTCCGTCCAGGACAAGTTAAAAAATTCCCATGAGCCGAGTGCCGTAGGTTAAGGGCCCGTTCGCCAAAACTAATCGGAACTGTATGAATGAATTGCTCCTTTTAAAAATCAAAACAATATCGAATTGCGATATATTACACAGTTAAGATAGGGCTATGTCCTGTCGTAAGCGGCGACATACAGTCGATATCATTTCAATAATCGCCCCAATGGCCACGATAGTTGTTAGACGTTTACGGTTTCCCTGGTAACCTTTGTTTGCTATCAGCTGATATCAAGTAATATGACTAGGAAGCTCCAACCCAGTGGTTAAAGCTTCCTTAACCGCGAAAACTTTAAAATTCAAATTTTCAAATTTTGAACGTAAAGTACATTTTTTCCATCACGAGATAAAAGCACAAACAAGTTTTGAATTGTTGACTGTATCACCATGATTCCAAAAATACAATACACAACATAGCATTGACTAACAATAAAACAGTATGCAATAAAATAAAGTCATGACAAGGAACATAGCCGAAAATGGCGCCGATTCCCATCAACCAACGCGCGGTCTCTACAATGTAACATGCTGCATTGATACTCCCCAGCTGGGACCGTCCGGAATAGCAGCTCTAGTGCAAGCACCAGAGCCGCTAAAATAACTACCAGTCGTGGATTTTTAATCATGGAGAAAATAGAGGTACATTGGAAAAAAAGTTGTTTGGAACTGGAGTCCAGACTCTTAAGAACATTTGCAAGAAAAAATACTCTTGATTCAATCGGACTTTTTGCTTGAATCAAAAGGAAATCCGCCTCAATCAAGAGGCTCGGCTCTTTGATTTACGGAAAAATTGGATTGAATCAAGAGTATTTTTTCTTGTCAATGTTATTAAGAGTCTGGGCTCTAGATCCAAGCGACTTTTTTCCAGTGTAAAAGAAAAATGAAGCGAGAAAAATGCACGAATATAATCTGTTCCTCTCCTTTCTGCCACGAAGAAGAAGATTTTGCCTCTCTTCCCGGGCCCACCGAGTGTCGACAGCGCGGTGGTCATAAAGACAATGCCCGAAATGAACCCACATGTTACAACAATAGAGAGGAGATAGTTTCGTTGCACGCCGCTATCCAGGATCGGGTTCCCGTGCCGCGGCCGGTGTCTCCCCGGTTGCCTAACTGCCGCCATCGCCGGGGGAAAGTTGTGCTTTTTCTCGTCGAATCTCCAACGACGCGCTACCACGTCCGCGAGCTGCCATTCAGCCGATGAACCGTTCACGCAGCGGATATCATGGCTGGCTCCGTTGCTGCCGCTTTTCCCACCATTTCTTGACATGAGTCGCATCGCTTCAGAAGTTTAAAGTTCGATCGCTGGATGATGGGGCACTAATTAAGTTCAGAACTAGGAAATGATATAAAACACATGTTTCCTCACTCAAATTTCACGTGGAAAAATATTTAGACAGCGGAAAATTCGGAGGTAAACTCCTGAACGAGGTTTCAACAAGTATTTTTAGCACAGCTTCAATGGAAGAAAGATTATAAAAATAACTTCATTCCTATCTTTATTGCTTAACCAGTGTTACTAGTAGACATTATAATCTTTTTTTTTTGGAGTTGATTCCCGGACTTTTTGTTGCGTATGATTCGTTTTCCTCCTGAAATTTTGAAGAGAAAATGTGTTGTCTGGTGCTTTATTTTATGTCTTGTCTAGAGGCACATTACTATTTACCTTCAGTTCTCACGTAAATCAGTACTTATTCATTAAACGAATTCAAGAGAGTCATTAAAACCACAAATAATTCGAAATAACAGCAGCCAAGCACCGAGAATTAATCAATTAATCTAGCTTACTGTAACATTTTAGGGCTAAATAGCAATGTGCGCCACCTTGCCTCTCGTGTCCATAAGCGACGACATGAAGACAAAATGGTGGTAAAGCCTGATTTTCGTATCCCACTTGGAGGAAAAGTTTGGCTAGATTAGGTTAAAAGGGGAGGACGGTTGGTTGAGTCGATGATTCCCATGATTTCCAGGGCCGGATTAAGGGGATGGCCACATGGGCCGCGGCCCATGGCGGCAAATCTAGGGGGCAGCAAATTTTGCAACTTTTTTTAAATGTAGGTATAAAAAAAATCGAATTTAGAAAAAAAATTACAAACGAGAAAAGGCAACAAAATCTCTCATTTCCTGAGAATATAGTAATTTCTAACTAATTTTGTCGTCTTTCAGTGATACAAGAGACAGCATCTTTAATTAGTCGAGTTAAGAGAGAAACCAAACACGCAATTTGGCCTGGAAAGGCGCGACTTAAAGAGAAATGATGACGAGGACTTGAGATGAAAAGGAGAAGCCCTCGGCGCGGCGGTCGGCATGTAACACATATTAGCGCCTACAAGACTGCACGAATACTTCACGCATTGCATCAAACACAGTGCAGTCACTGCTGTCAGCGTGAAACGGATAGCGCCTACAAGAATGCATGAATACTTCACGCATTGCGCCAAAGACAGTGCGGTCAGCGTGAAACGCTCAGCGCCTACAAGACTGTCGGAATACTTCACGCATTGCGCCAAACAGCCAAACACAGTGCACTCTGCGCGGCGCGGCGGCGGAAGTTAAAATCATTAAACTACATTTATGTTTGTTCTTTCATAATTTTTTCGTTCATTTCTTATAAATGGAAGGCCCTGTCCACACAGAGATAGGTTTACAGAACTTAACTTTCGCGCAAAGTTCCGTGAACTTTTGCTAGTAGTGTTGACAGGGCTTTCCCAAAAAATGTGTCCAACACAAGTAAACGCGTCTTCTGCATCCTTCCCCCGCTGGCACGTTCACTTGATGGTTTTTATTGATGTTTCAAAACGAATGAGAAGGGGGCGGCAAAATACAGGCGGCCCATGGGCGGCAAGTAGGTAAATCCTGCCCTGATGATTTCCTACACTTATGGGACTCTGAAGTTCCGAGATCTTCATTTTTAGAACGAACTACCTATCCAGGAATTTTTGACTTGGGCCTCCTCAGAGTAAGTTTACGACGACAATGGACCTCTAGACAAAGTTTGAATTAAAGCAAAACGCTGCGTGCTTTTTCTTCTTAAATTCCACAAGTAAAACGAACCACACAACGGGAAGTCTGGAAATCAACTCCTAAACAAGAAATTAGTGTTTTCTATTAACATTGGTCAAATGGCAAAGCTACAAATTTCGTCATTTGTATAATCGAACTGATCTGTGTTTAAATGACTTATTTATATCTCGTTCAGAAGTTGAATTCTAAAATTCCTGCTCGAAGTGTGAAGTGTTCTCTATGTAAGATTTTGAAGAGAAAACATTTCACTTTTTTATTTTACTTCAGACCTTGTCTAGTGGCCCATTTTAAAAATTCCTTGAGGAACCCATGTTATCCCCCATGTTAACTTTGGAGATAGGACGAGATTTGATTCACTTCCCGTTCACCCATTAGGTGAACACTTCATGAGGGGTGCGCTTCCTCACGAGCCACCACACTGAAAAAAAATTCGGCCGTGGAAGCTGTACTTACGGGCTGTATAGACATACCGTCCGCGTTCCGGGCTGTGTAAACATACCGTCCGCGTTCCGGGCTCAGAGGCCTAAGTTACAGGCGTAGCAACCGGAGCAATCGAAGCTACAGCTCCAGCAACGAACGAACGGTAAACTCTTATGCGTGCCAAACTTTCTTTATATAAGGACAATGAAATAAATATCTCCGTCGGCCAGTTCTCCTCAGTAATTTGTTTGCAAACCAGAATATCTCCTCAAAATTCAGGAATCTGCATAACTCCCTGCTTCTTTTCGAAGGCTTTGCAACTCTCAATGTTCATACAGGCGTAGCAACCGGAGCAATCGAAGCTACAGCTCCAGCACCCGGAACGGACGGTAAATCTATATCGTCCGTAACTTTTTTTTTCAGTACATGAATAATCCACAGTCGGCAGTCCCTGTAAATTTTTGGCAAAGAAGAATATCACCTCAAAATTTCGATGGAATCTGCATAGTTTCCGCGGCGCTCGCGCGATTTTCCCGCGAAAACGTCAGTGAGCCGCCCGCGGCCCGTGAGAGCCGTCGCCCGCAGCTTCATTCAGCTTGATTGGCGTCTTCTCTGGCCGCGGCGCGTCGGCGGCGGCGGCGTCGCGGCCTGAATTGGCCCGCGGAACGCGCTCTTCCGTCTTCCTGCATGCTTAATTCCGACATCTTCCTCCTCCCCCTCCGGACCCTAGCGGCATCACTCCTGGGAAGCTCACCGACCGCCTAATTGGCTGCTCCCATTCTTCGGGAAACAAACCGAACCGAAACAAAACAAACGCCACCGCCGCACGCACCCGGAGCACCGCCCGCCGCCGCGTTGCGTAACGGATTTGTAGGTTACGGAAAATACGGCCGCCGCGTCGCGAGGGACGTGCGTAAAACTGGAAATTGGGGATTGAAAAGTGACCTGCCGTGTTACGGAAAATGCATTTCTGTATGAGCCACGGTTTGCACATGCTTCGTTGTGTCTGAGGGCTCATCCTGGTTAGCACTGACGACTCTCTTCCGTAACGCGGCAGTGCACGGGGAAGCGTGGAGGGCAGCCGGACAAGTCGCAAAATCGTCGATTTTCATCGGTGATCTCATAAATTGCCGAGGAATCATTTGACCTGCTTTAACTCCAAGATTCCATTCCATGTTGATGGAGATATCTTTAACGGACCCCTAGGCAGGGTTCATGAAAAAGAAGTAGAATACGGGAAATATTGTGATTTTTAAGTCGGATGAATATGATTTTCTTCTTCTGCGAAACGATTAGGGCTCCTGTTTGTCAGGCCATCTAGTATCGAACACATATATCATATATGAGGGGCTTGGAGGACAAGGCGCATAGGTGCAGTTTTTGAAAAAAATTGAGTTATTAATAATTTAAAGTAAAATTAGTCTCGTGCATATATGCTGCGAAAAATTTGCTCCCACATTCCAATTTTATAGCATCAAAAAGTCAGTTTGAACTTTCTTTCCACCATAAGGATCCATGTAATTTCGAAACTTTAAACACGTATTTCTCGTAATCGGCAAAAACTGCACTTATGCGCCTGTTCTCCAAGCTCCTCAAATATTATAAAAACAAAAAATCGGTAAATATAAAGGACTTGTCAAATTAATAAAAACTACCCATGAAATATTCAATCATCTTTAAGAGAAGAGGGCCAGATTTGTGCCCATCTCATAGGCGATCGTCCAGGTAATCTTTTTCTAAAGGGTTGTCCGGTTATAAAAATTTTCACTACGGAACATATTGTGATGTTTGAGTCAGATGAATAAGCTTGATATCATGAAGAGCAACTATCATCTATGTTATCTCGATGATGCTTGGTTGTTGGGTGTGGTCGTGCGCTTTTATTAGGATCATTAGTTGGCCTTCAAAACCAGTTGAAATTTCAACTGAGTTGAGTTAGTTAAGCTATTTACGTCACTTTTTACCAGTAATTATTCACTCACAGACGAAGAAGGAAAACGGAGTATTTTTTTAGTAAACGGCAAAAACTAAAATGAAAGTTTTTATATTAATTAAGATTTTGAGCATTGTCTAATAATTAAACATACATACCATGAAATATTTGTGGATACTTGTTACGGTATGAAGGCGTGAGACGCTGATGATCTGTTGAGAAGAGGAAGAGGTTATAGAGTTTGAAACTTTGTGGATAATTGTTAATAGTGTTTCATATTTATGTCGGTTTACAGTAACCGATAAGATAAGATATAAGATATAGATATTGTTTAGGCTACAATTTTTCCGTAAAGCGAAATTTCACAACGGTCGGATTGGATATCGCACGGTTTTGTAATGATCACATTACATTTGAAGGAAACCAGCGCATTTGTACCAAACGCCCATGAGAATAAGATGGAATAAATAAAGTCTGTAATTAATTTTTCCTTTCTTTGGTTTTTTTTGGGCAAGCTCTTTACCTGTAACAACAGGTAGTCGGCCCGATCCTTGAATCTTCTTTCTCCTCACTTGTTTGACCTATTCCAATTATTTATTACCCTGTTCAAAATATTATCTGAAAATATTCTTGAAGATATTTTAATTGGTTTTCCTTTGAAGGAATATCCCCCGCTTTAATTTTGAAAATTTTCAATTAAAACGTTTTTTTTTTCGCTTATCATCATCGCTATATCTAATTATTCTATGTGTAAAATAAAACAATATCATATCACAAATCCTGAATAACATATATTTTAATTTATTTACATAATATTGACGTATATTTTTTATTTCTTCTGTTACAGGTACGGTATGATTAGTTTGCCCCTCGTTATCAAGTAAGCATTAGAGGAAGTGTATTAATATAAAATGTAAGTAAGTGTCATGACTTCAAATTTCTTTACTGTTTAAAAGAAGGTAGCAATCCTACTCTAATCATTAGAAGGTCTATTTTTATTCCTCGCATATTTTTACTAACTTTCTCTTCAGGTCGTCCGCGGGATTAGGGGTCTCAGTGAAAAAAAATAAAAATTGAGTTATTCAGACAATGAGAAGTGATGGAGTCAGTGGGATACGGGATTTGTGTAACGATAATTTCGACTGATACTCATCTGCCAAGGCGCGACAAGTTTCAATGACTCCATTATCGTGATTTCCAATCATTGAAGGAATGATATTATGGCAGCGCTACGAGTCACGTTACGACAAGTGCATATTCTTATTCGCGTTGACCGAAGGCCTTAATAGATCGCGCCTGGTTGTATAGCTGGTTGACATTAATGCCTAAAATTGCCCGGACCTAACACTAGGCCAAGGAGCTCAACATCTTTTTCTCTGTATGTTCGTAGTTGTCAAGTATATCCAAGTTTTGTAATATTATTTCCTGCGGTGTATGAAAACAACTTCTTATGGTTCACCTTTTATTTTTACAGATTACACATAGTCAATTTTACACTCCTCTTAAAATTAGAAAAAAAGGCACTTAGAGATTTTTAACCGAATAAAATACAATTTTGACAATTTTTTAAGAATTACACATACCGGCTACTCAGTTGCCCTAAAAATGTATTGTTTAATATGATTTACAAATAATTAACAATATATATTTCCATAAATAAAACCAGTCACTGTGTGTGAATACCCTTGTAATTATCATTGTCATTTTGTAATCAAGCTGGTGGGAATGAGTCCTTTCTGCAAAAATGCTTAAATTGTAGCTTTAACCAATTATTTTTTATCCTTTTGAAGGAAAGAAAATGTTCTCATCATTACAGTTATAATTATACTATACATTGCTGTTTTAAGCACTTGATGTCTCTGAATTTAAAAATAGTGAAATTAAAGTAGCTGTAAAGTTGACTTCGTTTAAAAAGTCATTTTTCCCTGTAATATTCAAGATTTTATTAAATTTCAATACAATTGATTAGAATTTTGAAGAACAATAATCAACAAAATTTTTACCTTTAAAAACTTTTAATGTTCTGAAAAAACATAGAAGTTTATGAATCACGTAATTTTTTGTTATTTATTATGTCTTGACTTGACATGCTTTTTTGCATGTGAAAAAACAAATATTCCCTTTTTTGCGAAGGAGAAGACTCTATGAACAAAAAATTACAAAATGAGATTTTCCAACGTTACTGAAATTGCCTCGCGTTTTTCAAAATAGGAAATCTACTCGGCGCCGCTGCTTTAGATGCGTCGCGGTGGTCAAGTTCGACCAATACAAGAGTGCCAGATTTCAAAACTATCCAGACTTTAAAAACAAACAGTTAGACACATAAGACTTCTCATTCTTTGCCTGAAATCTGACAACTGCCGATCTCGATCTTTGCGCAGAAAAACGAGGCTTCTAATGTCATTAGTTCCGTCTAGCTTCCTTGAAAATATTGTTCACGCTCGAACGAATTTCAATGACTCTTCTTGGGCAAAAACTCCTCGCGGTTTTTCATCCTAAGAGGAACTGAAAAATAGCCGTGCGAACGTTGATGGGGATGGTCAATCTGCCATAGTGCCAACGTTCTATCCTGCAAATAACACAGTTTTTCCAAAACCTGTCAGTGTGAAACTTGTTCCAATTCAGCGGATGATTTCAAAACCAACCCTAAGATTCTTTCATAGATTTGTTGCTGATCTCC
The DNA here is from genome assembly GCF_918797505.1 of Bemisia tabaci. NCBI lineage: Eukaryota > Metazoa > Arthropoda > Insecta > Hemiptera > Aleyrodidae > Bemisia > Bemisia tabaci. The sequence continues at coordinate 19,843,987 of NC_092796.1, forward strand.
TATGCTTAAGTGCCAGGTTCTAAAATCATTAGTGCTATGCTACAATTCAGGCAATGGCATAAAATTGGCGCGCATGCCAACGTGCAAAGAGATAATGGTTTCATCGAAATATTGCCAAAAAAATTTAGTTTTCTCTAGCAGGGTGTATTTATAGAGCTTTTATATAGGGTATATATTTTTTTACGTGGACGAAAAAACGCGCAACAGTGCTATTTTTTCAACGAAAAAATAAATGAAAAAACAAAATGCCAGCTGTTTTTGCCACAAGAAACGCGACTCAGCCTGGCTGTCAAAATGAACATAAAAACTCAAATCGACATGCATAGAGCTTACTGGATTTGTCAAAACGAAAGCCTGCAAGGCAAAAAAATTCGTCAAAACTATTGTAATAGCATTACATGGTAACGCTAAAAAAAAACCGTGAGGGAAATGATGCGCAAACAAAAAAACCCTATTGACACCACCATGAATGTCCTCCTTAGATCAAATAAATTGATACCAGTGGTTGAAATTTAGCTTCTGAGTTGTCTCGTGTAAAGCATTTTGCTTTATAATTAATTCTGTCGGAGTATATAGGTGGATTGTTTCTTCCTTCTCTTTCTTTGTTACGTGTATTCCTGCCTCTCAGCGAAGTTTAACGCAAAAAATGAGAATCACTGTTTTCTTCTCTCAGTGAGGTTTCAAAGGGTTCAATGAAATACACAGCACCGCTCAACATCAATTCTGTTCAGTAGGGTAAACTTTCTCTAAATTGTCTCAAATATGATAATTTTAATTGTTCTGATTTTAAACTAGAATCCGCAACAGTGCAACACCGGTTCCAATATCGCGCAACAATAAGTAGTCAGTCAGGGCTGGAAGCACAAGTAAAATTAAGAGGCAATGTTTCATGATTCACTTTTCATCAAGAGCTTAAAGGGTTCTGTTCTTATTCGAGGTGAGAGACCTTCCTTGACCACAAGATCCTCTCAGTAGAGTGACTCCTAGAGCCGCGTGCAACAGCAAGTTAACAATCTATCCCTACATAAAATGTTGTGAATTAACACATTATGACATTTTTACTTTTTTAGTTCATAATGACCCTTTAAGTTCATGAAGAGCTTCAAAAGATCAGTTCTTTATCGTCGTACAACTCACGATTTTACGACAAGTCATTTCTGTTACGACTCAAGTTCGCCATGAATAGAATCATGAATAATGATACCCTGGTGGTGGTCTATAAGTCATCACCTAGACACTCGGAATGCTCGCACGCCAATAATAAGAAATTTTAAAAATGCACCAAAAATGGGTTCTTTTGAGGGAAGACGTCTGCATCTAAACTAGTCCCTTACCACGTCCGAAAATGGAAATGTTAAAACAGTTCGTAAAACGTAATTTTGTATTTCTATAACCCGTACATGGGCCGCAGATAACAGCCAGGAATAGTAAAAATTCAGTTGTGTAGTTTTGAAAAAAAAAATTATCACGAGCTAAACTATAGAATTCTCAAATTCTCCGTCCTTTGTTGTGGTTTACGCTAAGCCCTTTACACTTTTTTGAAAGTTCATGATACCTCCTCAACAATAAGATATTTTACACTGAAAAAAAAAAAAACTCCGGCCGTGGAAGCTGTACCTACGGGCTGTATAGACATACCGTCCGTTCCGAGTTCAGGGGCCGAAAGTTCCGGGCGTAGCATCCGGAGCAATCGAAGCTACGGCTCCAGCACCGGAACTTTCAGCCTGTGAGCCGATATAATCCGGACCTTTTTTTCAGTGTATCATCTTCAATCATTTTACCGATTTTGATTAACCTGCTGATTTAAACCGGGCGTGGGTTTAAACCCCGACGAGACGCCTCAATTTATTTTTACATAAACATAAGGGCATTTCGCGGAAGCTCGTTCTGGAAGTGAGATCGTTGACCGGGCGGCCGGCAAAAGAAGAAAGGCCAATCTCGTGTCCGAGTGCCACACTTTGTCCCACGGAGCGAAGATCACGGAGGAGGAGGCGTCCAAATTGCGGCGACAAAAATGGACAGTGGCCCACAGCTCCCGGTGAATTTCCATGATTTACGGAATGTTATCGTCGTCGATCAACCGTTGAGCAGCGAGGGTTTTATTCTCCTTTTTTTTCTTTTTTTTTTGCGATCCACGTCCTTTGCCGAATTTACGTATTACTTTTATTTATTCGCTCAATCAAAACATGATGTGAGTTACTTGATTTGTGGACAAATTCATCATAGGGGCCGTCGCCGTCCACAAATTACATAACGTAATTTTCCGGCATTTTTGACCCCCTTCCTCACCCTTTTAACGCTTTTGTGACATACGTTCCTATCCTTTAACACGTAAAAACAAAATGGTATAACTCTCCATGACCCCCCCCCCCCTTTCCCTAGAGCGTTACGTAATTGGACCGCGTTAAGCAGAAAGGAACCAAACCACATCGGCCATTGCCTTTAATTAGGCAATTTAATATTTTACATGATAACGGTTATGCGGATTTTGTGACTTTTTTGCATAGAACAAAGCAAATTCACTAGAATTTCCAAAGGAATCTCCACAAACGTTGTTTTGTATTGTATAAAATTGCCAAGTTAAAATTTGCAGTAGATAATGTGGATTGGTTCCTTTCTGCTAAACACGGTCCAATTTATGAACGACCGCATCTGAATTAGTGAGAACGAAAACACACCAACTTGAAAAAAGGATCATGGTGAAGACACACAGTAGGTGAAAAAGTAAGTCCAGGAGAAAGATTTTTGGTGCCAAAAGACAAGTACTCAAAGACACTTTAAAGGTCTGAGTTGGAACAGATTTGCTACCTTCTATGACCTTCGTGAAAATTGACAGTCCTTAATGAAAATTGAGCATTTTTGAGTTACCGAGTTGGTGTGTTTTCGTTCTCACTGATTCATCCAAGGTTATTTGCTTTTGCGGAAAAACTGAAAGCGAACTTCAAAATTTTAAATGAATGATGTGTCTCAATCGATTACGCACCGTGCGTTCCTAATTTTAATCAAACTTAACAGATAGATGATTGTACGCATGCTCTCTAATAGGCAACTAATCGTGCTCTTGGGGAGGTTTGTTGACTAAGTGACGAAATGAAGGCGAACTTTAAGTGGCAAATGTCTATTAATTAAGAAGGATTTACAATATTCTACTTGAGCGGCGTCCTCTACAGGGTTATTCAAAAGTCACGCACCACTGATCATGAGGGAGGTGGCCATTTTAAATTTTTGAGTCGCTCCTCGCCCCCCCCCCCCCCCGAGGGGATCAAAAACTGGAAAGTACCTAAAAACGTTTCCCCCTCGATGTGAGGAAAACCGTCTTATAAACCGCAAATCGATATCATAATTAGAACTAAAGTAATGGCTAGTGGTACGTGTCTTTTGAATAACCCTGTATGATATAGAAAGAGAAAACTTCAGTATGCTCGTATTTTGTTGGTCATTCCTTCATTTCTTTATCCTCCATTTTAATCTTCATTTTTAACATTGAGTCTTACGGGGGAGTAAAACTTTGAACCCCTTTACTTCCATTCCAATCTGACGTGACTTGTCTCATTTCTGCCGAACTCTCATTCTGTGCATCGATTGTGGTCATTGGACAAGCTGTCGATCAATCTTAATAATCAGCCCACAAGTCTCCGCTCCTGTCCCCAGGGAACTTCTGTTCTCATTGCACGAGGAGGAGAAGCAATGTTTACATAATTGACTCTCACAAGCGGCCCCCGGAGAAGGCGTTATCGATGTCAGCGGGGTGCAGACGATTGCGGCCCGGGGCGCTGTCTTATCAATCGCGTTTCAATTCATCGATTGTCGAGACTCGAGAGGCTTCTTGTCGAGGTGCGTATCGACGGAGATCTCACCAGGGTGAGGCGGGCGCTTGATTGTCTTGTCAAATGGTTTTAGTGCGGAAATAATGGAGCGGAGAGAGACAAGACAAGGCGCATGGTGAATATCCTGCTTGATTTTCACGGGTCAGCGGGCTTTGCAATTCAAAGGGCTTGCCCGTAATGTTGCCGGCTTGATAGAATCCTGTAAATTTTGTCAAAGGCATGAGCTGAACAAAATTCAAAATCAGCGAACATTGTAATACAATGTCTGAAAGGTAGTAGCACTGAATATATAGGTATTTGGAGTGTAGCCGAGTGCTAGAAAGAAAATTGTACATTATTTCTAGCACTCGGCTACACTCCAAATACCAATGAACAAAATTATTCTGTTAGCCGTACGGATTCAGTGATCGGCGCTACAGTTTATGGAACTGAAACTTAACGCTATTGATCTCTGAGCTCCGGTTACATAGCCCGGAACAGGAGCAGTGTGTTAACTTTCGGTTCATTGTGAAATTATCTCGGCGCCCAGACCTGGAGCTTTTTTTCGATGTTGGTGGATCGAGGATTTTCTCCCTTAAAAACATCTGAAAGAGGAAGTTCCATAAATATTATACAGTCAAACGATTTGACGAAAACGGAAGCTCCAAACTTGCCTGTCTTAATCGGGCGTTTAAAGTCATGGATTTGTTTCATTTTTCAGATGTAAGATCGCGGTATTTTCGAATATTATCCACTCATAAATTTTAAAATTCTTAGAGCCCGTCGATGTTCATGTAATACTATTTGCATAAGAAAGGTATTATAATTCCACTAAGGTTCAACTAAGCTTGTAATCAGAACTTAAACAAGTGAGCGCGCACCGTGGAATACGCGCAATGAATGAAGTATCCGTCGGACTCGTAAGGCGCCATTGTGCGCGCGCCGTGCTGTACACGCAATGCATGAAGTATCCTGCGGTCTTGTAAGGCGCTACTATGCGGTTCGTACGTTCCTCAAACTGCAAAAACGATTAAGCTGCAATAAGCCTATTTTAAACTTTAGCAATAGCCAAAAGAAACGTTCTTTCTTGCGGAAAATGGCTCAGAAACTACTATGAGCGCATTGGAAAAGTCTGAAATACACTCCTCACTTCACAATTTGCGAGAGGAATATGCGTTTTTTGTAGACTCCCCGCTTCAAAAGTGATACTACTTCACGGTGAACATTTTGTAAGTGGAGTTGTTCCACCCAACCCTTGCGCACTAGGATGCCACACAATATTCAACATGCCTGACGTTTCCGCACGCAAATCTTGAGGAAGCACCATGGTCTTCATCGATGCAAGAAATATACATCATGAACACGCCGCTAGATAAAATCCCGTCTCGTCACGTATTTTGGCGGGTTGGCGTCGGCCATGTTGGATATTGCGTAGCACCCTAGTGCGCAGTGTGTTGAATGAAACGACTCCTCCGACGAAAATGTTCACCTGTGCCGTACTGTCGTTTTTGAAACAGGAAGCTTAAAAAATGCAAATTTCTCACGTAGACTGTGAAGATAGGAGTAGGAGTGTATCATACTTTCCCGATGTTCTCATCGTCGCTTTTGAGCCCTTTTCAATGCAAAATAACTGTTATCGTTATACATATAGTTTCGTTTTTGAAGCGGGAAGCTTTCAAAAACGAATATTTCTTACGCAGATTGTGGAGTTAGGAGTGTATTTCAGACTTTCCTATTCTGACGTGATAGCGAAGAGAGCAGTAAGTGCATAGCTGGTATGAACCGCGAGACACATAAAATCATGTGCTGATCATGGCTCATACAGAGTGCACTTACTGCTCTCTTCCCTATCACGGCAGTATCGCGCTCATCTGATTTTTGAGCATTTACTGAAAGATGCACCTCTTTTTTTGCTCTAGCTGAATTTGCAACAGGCCTGTTCTGCGTGCTTAAGGAAAAACGCCGTAATAAACTTCAGGCGTTGCAAATTTCCTTCGATTAATCACAAACTTTTGGAGAATCGTAAATACTTTTCCTCCAATTTACAGACATTTTTTTTACCATTTCAAGTAAAGTCCTGATAATCAGGACAAATATTCGTCAATTTCCTCAAAATGAACCATTTTTACTGAGAAATTTGGCAACTTCGAATGTTCTACGACGTTTTGCCTAACACTGCAGTGTTGTGCTTGTATGAGGCGGAGCCAATTGCAAGGAGTTTCACTCTTGTCGCAGCTGTCCCCGTGGAGACTGAGCACAAGGAAAAACGAGCACACGGAGCGATGGGCTTCCGGGTCAGTGTGGCAACAGGTTGCCGGAGGCCCAGGGAGCGCCGGGTCGCATTGGCCTAGGCCCACTGAGCGAGTGACCAAGCGACCGCCCGACCGGGTTTTAATTAACGCCAAAATATGCTTATCTAAGAGGCTTTTTTCTCCCTCTTTTTATCTCTTTGATTTTTTTACCAAGTCATTCCTCGACACTCGACTGCCGGAAGGTCACTTTCACCCCGACGACGACGACGGCGCGACGAGACGCGGGTCTGTCTTAATGGAGTTGCCTTCGCCACCGGTAACTTTGCTGCCGTGCTGAGGGAAAACAACGTAAGTGCATTCGAACGTTGCCAATTTTGCTTCATTTAAATGAGAGTTTTCTGGAAAACGAGTGACTTTCATTTCTTTCAACTTTTCGGTGGATTTCTCTGGCGATTTTATCGAGTGTGTGTAATAATTTTAAGGGAGAATCTTCGTGCATTTTCTCATAAATGGATATTTGGACCGCAATTAGTAGGAAGGAACCAAGCCACATCAGTTTTTGCCATATTTAACGGGGCACAATTTGATTTTTCACAAGAGAACGTTTGTGCTGATTCCTTTGACCATTTTAAGGAATTTACTTCGAATTATGTAGAAAATTTGCACAAATATCTGCAAAATTGTTTTCATGTAAAAAATTAAATAGTCCAATTAAATTTGGCAATAGCTGATGTGGCTTATAGCTCCTTTCTGCTAAACGGGTCCATGGATGTTTTGACATATGAATATACGAAGTTGTTCCCAACACAGCAGTCTGGCTCACGTCACGACGAATGATTTTGATGCTCATGGACGTGATTCATTCCTATTTGAGTGGAACTTGGTCTCAGTTGAACTTGTCGGAGAATCGTAATTTATAGGTTGAATCCGCTTTAAGAAATGCAATTTGTTTAAACGCAACGCGCTTGAGGGAAAGATGGTAAATCGTTTGTTTCAGTTTACCATTGTTCAAAATGATCATTTTCGAAATAGCTGAAGGAAATTTAAGGTATCATTTTTACATGGGCATTGACAACCTAGAAAGACGTCTCGACGTCCTTCCAATTACCTACCGGGTTGCAGGATATTTACAGAGTTGTAATTGAGTTGCCTGCCATGAGTATAGCTCCCTAGTAAAATGTTACACATTTTATGTGGGATAGGCGGATCCAGGCACTTATAACGGAGGGAGGGGGTGGAAGACAGGCCTGGCTTCCCTCAGAAAATGTTCGTCATTTTAAAGCATCTGATATCAGTTTCAGTCAATTTCCCAATGAATCATTACCAACTCTCAGCGTTCTTCCATCTTTTTTCAGGCGAATAGGGGGTACGTGCGGGCGCACGCACCCCCCCCCCCCTCAGGATCCGCCTATGCTTTGCGGGCAAAATCCTCCCTAAAAAACATCTTGTGTTTACTTGACAAACGTTTGAGAAACGTTCTGCTTGCTGCTTAGAGCCCTTGCCTTGGTGCCTCTGAAAAATGAGCCCTACTCGATTTAGTATCGACTATACTACCACAAGCACAGGTACCTATCCGACGGAGATCAGTGTTATGTGTCTAGCCTTCAAAAAAGTTGAAGTGCGTCCGCGCGGCCCGGCGGCGCCCGAGAGGGACTCGGCTGTGTATTCTTATTTCGATGGCCGACGTATGTAGGTCAGTCGGCCTTTCTGCGGCAGCGTGACTGGTGTCCCGCGCCCATAGCTGTCGCGGTGCCTTTAACAAGCCGCCTCGTGTCCTGAAGCCGCGAGTGATACAACTGAAGATTTGACAGCGTGGCTCTTGTACTTACTGGCAGCATGAGCTGATAGCCATCCAGCCCGGTAAATGATCCCGGGCCTCCGGGAAAATGGAGGGGCGGATAGACAAAACAAGCTCGCACCAATTTAGATTGCCGACTTTCCGAGAAAGATAGGTGTTCTCTCCGCGTTGAATTTAAATGCGAAAAACAAATGATGGATCCTCCGTCACGGTCGAAAAGGTGCCGTTAACTAATCAGAGGCGGGTCCAGCAATTCGGCAACATTGGCTTTCCTCCATTTAAACCTGTGTCGAATAATCGCTTCTTGTCGGAGCACCTGGCCCCTCCGATAATCGATACATTTCCATAGGTTTAAATGGAGGAAATATACTGTTGCTTATGGTTCCGCCCCCATTTACAAGGGGTGTAAATTTTACGTCGTTAGGATTTTTTATTTGAAATCATAGCAATTTGATACAAAACAAGGTGATGAGATAATTCTAGATTTATACTATTGTGCGAAAAAAACTAGTACAAAACTTTCAACAATTTTCAATTACAGTCAAAAATTTTGAGCTCAAATGGGTATCAGTGCAAGACCGAGGAGGAGAGTGTTCAGTAGTTCAGTTCAGGCAGATGCATTGGAATACTAAGCTGCATGAGGCCACGCAGAGAGAACTATAACGTTTTGGGTCTGTTTAGACCTCATTTCCACTTTTCTTAGTGTTTTATTCTTGTGTGATTCAAAATTTACACCAATTTGATTATTTAGGATTTAATTTTGTCAGAGAGAAGAAAAGGAGCGACTGAAAAAGATAATTATCATCAACAGTGACTTGGGAACGTAAACTTCCAGCCCATGTTTTCTCATCTGCATTATATAAAATCGACCATTCTTGACCATTATTTTTCATTTTTTATTTTTTTTAAATTCAATTGACAGCTTTTGAAAGTTTTCGAAAGTGTGTGCATATATTCTGCTATCTTGTAGTCAAGCACGTGATTATGGACTGCTCTGCCCTCAGGGATCTCTGCTCACAGATTTACTCACCAACAGTCAAAAGGAATAGAAACCCACTAACCTGCGATGAACCCAATGTCACAACCAAAATACTAAAACTTTTTGCCTCCCTTAATTTAAAAATCTGAATTTTTGTAGATGCACCCATCTATTATATGCTTCGTATAGACTAGCCTGAGATGCTGAATGTCACTAAATAAAATAACTAACTAACTAACGCTTGGCAACAGGTAGTCGCGCACACATCACTTGGCACTGTTACAGAGGACCTGCGCAAAGTGACTCCTCTCCAGTTTAGTGCCCCGGCTGCCTGTGCCCTGCCCTTGCTACCGGTATCTCAATCCGACATTCCTCAACTTTCTCCTCCCGTGAGGGATGATCCGTCCCCACGAGTACAACACACGTCCCGCATAACACACCACGTAAGACGAGAGCTTGCGGTTGCTTGCGGAGCATCCTTATTATTTTCATAGAGTCTCTTTAACCAGTAAAATGCGGTATCATGTATCAACGATATGATTACATCCTTCACTATGAGCGATATCACATACAACTGTGAAGACATTACTCAATACGAGATTCGCAAGCATGAATGTTCAAACCGATTACGTATCTAGGCTTTTGCGACGTCACCGAAACCATATATGGATTACATTTTGCAATAAGGAACCACCATTTCCGGCCAAAACAACATATATAATATTGGTTTCTTTACGCAGATACGTGCTTTCATGAATGAGCCAGAGACAGTGGTTCCTCATTGCAAAATGATAATTCATGCGGTGTGAATAATTCTTACGTATTTTTATTGGCGGCCGAATTTTGTCGGCACTCATGCGCCAAAATAAGCTGAAACTGAACCGCCACGGCCATTCAGAGGCCGTCGAATGGACTCAAGTTCGGTCGATCTTTAAGCACACTTAAGTTTGCCCGTTTTTCCCGACGAAATGTGGCCTTCTGATTTTTCCAACTTGCTGTTGGCGTTATGGGTGGTTGTTTTGGTTACTTCGATTCTTTTTTTGACGTGCCATCCTAAGCTCATCTAAAATGCTAAAATTACCTAAGGATGTTTTTAATCAGAGTTTGAATAAGAGTTCGTTTTGCAAGGATCATGGCCAGAGAGGTCATGTGCCACATTGTAACAAATCATAATTCCCTCGTCCTGACCTGACCGGTTAAGAGGTTAGTTATTCTATACTATTCACAAGTGCATTATTGATAATGAAACGAGAGAGGAAGAAAACCATGATATGCACGAACGGGCTAAATGATGTCATTCACCATGTTTTTCGCGGGATGTCATTACAGGTCATTTGGATGGAAATGATGCTGGGTCCAAGAAAATCCAAAAATTCCAATTAGAATAAAAAAAATTGTTTAACTCTAATGAGTAATGGGTAATGAGTGTAGTAATGGCACTCATTAGAGTTAAAAAAAATGTTGACTCTAATTGTAATTTTTGGAATTTCTCGGTTTCATATTTCCCCGCGAGATGATGTGAACCCAGCACCATTTCTCCACCTTGTTACATACAGTGTTTCAGACCATGTTTTAGTGTTTTTCTCGTCTATTCTGACATGAACCCTAAAATCCACAAGAATACATGTACGGTAGGGCTAATGTCACAATGAACATAGTTCCTTTTCATTTATACGTCCACTTCGTGCGTGAGGTGCGACCGTTTCCTACAAAGGCTCTTCCATCACGAGCCCATAATCGTCAACATACTGTGACGTCACGGAACTGACTTTGACAGAGTGATCACCATCCTGAGCCTGGATATCGAACTTCCGACGCCCAACAATCACCGGGGCTGCGGCGGCGTGCGTGCCTCAAAACTCGGAGCTAAGCGGCTTTTGAGTGTTTGTTGGTGGCGTTCGTTGCTGCGGCGGCAGAGATGGTCGCCGGTGGTTGGCGGTTTCTCTAAACACGCTTTCTTGATGAATTATTTATTGCATTTCTGCCGACATCAATGCAAGCTGACTCTCATGCTCAACTTTTCTTTTCTTTTGTTCGCCGCTCCCGGCCGCGACGCGGCGCGGCGCGGCTACCTTCCGCGGCCCGGGCCAGGCCGTCTGCGTCTGGTCTATCCGCGGCCTACTTTTATCACTTCGATAATGGTGCCCACCTTTATAAATCATCTTTTAATACCTCCTCAATTTTTAATCCACTCCCCGAGAGCGCTGTTGCCGGGTGTGGCGTCTCCTCTTTCCTGGAGAAAATAACATTTCTGAGATGACGTCATAGTCGTCATGTTCTCGTGAGTTCTTAACATTGTGTAAAAGACTAATCTAGTGGCTACGTCGTTCGATATAATGTCGAACCCTCGGTTCGAATGTAAACAAACACAGAACTTTGTTTCTGATTTGCGCTTATTCGCGCCCTTTGCGCCATGGTGGTAAAATGCGTCCAAGTGTTTCTTACAATCGAAAGTTTTCGAGTATAATGAGTCTTTAATTGATTTATGACCGATCAATGACTAAATTTGAATAAATCAACACAATTAACGCATGAAGAATTTTTACATGAAGATATGTTAGATACCTATGGTTTGAACCAAGATTTCGATTTTATATCGAACGAATGACGTAGTTACTAAATGGATTGCACTTTGCAAAAAGGAACCAGGAGCATTGCAATGTTGCTAAGATTGTGCAACTTATTTTGTCTTGGGAGAAAAACCTGATTATCTATAAACAATTTTTATTTTACTCGCTATAAAAATTGGAAATTTACGACAAAAATTACCGTGTAAATTTCACATTTTTCATTATTTCAATAGTTATGTTGCAATGGATTAAGTTGCACAATCCAGTGGCGTGGCGTGAAGGATCGATTATCGATATATCGCCATTTGAAGCTATAGTAAAGAATCGATTACTAAGGTGTTCGCTGCGAACGCCCTGATAATCGATCTTTTTCCATAGGTTTAAATGGCATAACAATCGATATATCGCAATTCACGCCACGCCACTGGCACAATCATAGCAACATTGCAATGCTCCTGGTTCCTTTTTGCGCAAAATGCAATCCAAATCTGTCTATGGAGCGCGCTGAAGTCATCGAATAGTCTAGTGCCCGAATCACACAATCAAAGTAGAGCCTTCAAATAAGTTTATCGATTCCATTAGACAGTAAGTTATATAGTCTGTCAAATATCGTCGTGTTGTGCACTTAATGAGTTCATTTATTTTCCTACATTTTCCGAAGAGTTCCACAGTCCCCCTAAAATCCCATTAATGCGGGGGGCTGCTCCAATTATAAGTATGTAGAGTTTCAGACCAATTATTTCGTGCAGTGTAAATCCGGCTCTGCTTGCTTTCTCCACTCCAATACACACAAAATTCCTTAATGACATCTATTTACTTACAGAATGATGTTTTTCCCCGTCCGACTTCATCATTGATAAGTGAAATGCTCTGCACATGCGTTGGATCTTGTGAGTCACACAATTAAAGAGAAGCAGAACACTTTTATTTAGTAATTTGTTGAAGTCGAAATGATTTGCCCTGAGAAATGGCATCGATGGAGAACGATTAGAATTACTTCAACTCGCAACTTCTCAAGTTTCTTTATTCGCGAATGGAACCTGCAATTGTATTTATCCCTCACGTCTAATTGCTTTCACCGCTTGAAAAAGGGATTATGTACGTGACATATCAGAAGACGAACTCTTTTGCTTGGAATTCAATAGCTGGTATACACCTTATGTTTCGAATTGGACATTAATTTTAAACACAGGAAAACAGCTTTGTTGTTGTTTGTATTTTCTTTGGTTCTTTTTCAATGTTAAAAATACATCGGGTTTTCTTCTCATTATCATGCTCAAAGTTACTGATGAACTTACAAAACTGGCAAACGTATACAGTTTTCTGCCGATAGTGATTTAGTGAACAATGTATCCAGTGATCCGCGAAAAGAAATAACTTCGAATGTGTGGACAGAAATTCGGATCATGCACATTGTATATTACCATTTTTTGGTCGCAGGAACCAATGTCGGTTCAAATAATCTAATTTTTCAGTAAAGGATACAATTCACAGCATGTGGTCCATTTAAAACTTTGGTACGTCGAACTTAAACTCGATTCATGTCACCGAAAACTTCAGATTCCTAGGCCAAAAACGTTTCTCTCTGACACTTTTAAACTCTATTTAATGTAATTCTCGCATATGAAGGCCGGGCCCTCTCTGAACGGAACACCGTTTGTTTTATTTACCTAACGCTAGGCATGATCCATCGCACCATTGATTAGATCCTACCAGTCCAAGTCTATGCATTTGATTTATGAGTAGTTTTCCAATTATACACAGTTAAACGTTATGCGAATTTGATTACTATCGCCGCGTTACGCACACTCGAGCATGAAACAGGCGCCGCAGAGGCAAGTGGGGCTTGTGGCTTGGTATGTCTTTTTTTACGCATCGTCATCAGCAGAGTACACAAGGATCTATATTAATAAAAGCGCCACTCCACTGACTGATCTCTGTATCCCTGGATCGTTTGATCGGGATGTTCCCATGATAATGGTATATGATAATAATGATGGCATTGTTCGCTAAATTCACAAGTTTATTATATCGCGTTGTAATCTGTTCAATATCTGTTCGATGCTGCATGTGTAGCACCCGGAGCTATCAAAGCTACGACTCCAGCACCCGGAACTTTCGACCTCTGAGCCCGGAACGGACGGTATGTCTACATACCCCGGAGCTTTTTTTTCAAGTGCATCATAACTACGGATTAGTTTTACATTTTCAAGTGTTTTCTTGTAGCAAAACGCCCATAAAAAATAATAATCTAATTTAAGTAATACTACCAAGAGCCTAATTTTGAAAAATTGCGGTATCAAGGTATCTCTTCCTATGAGCATGCATTTCATGCAAGACTCCTACGATCTTATGCATCGAACTTATCTCAGGACAAGCTTTGAGTGACACGACAGCCACCTAGAACCATGGGAAACATGCGTGCATCGAAAGCGAGATTCCTCACTGGCACTCAAACAAATTTCACTCGCTGTGGGTGAAATCTCCAATCTAGTAATCCAGTGTCTCAATAAAACACGGCAAACGGAAACAAATCGCAACTAGTTCATCGAGCCAAAATTCTCGCCGTAGCCGCCGAATCGCTCCTAAATTCCCCCGTTTCGCATCGAAAAACTTACAGCTCAGCCATCGGACGGCAACATTGTCTCACATTTTGGCTGCGCGACAGAGCTGGCATCTAGCGGTGACGATGCGAACGCGTTAAAGCAAGTTCATAACTCGAATTTCACTTTTATCGGAACGGCGAGGGCCCGAGCCGGAGGCCTTAGGAAGGTGGGAAGACCGGGTGGGGGGGGGGGGGGCGCAGGACGAAATTAACGAGGACCGAAGACGCAACATCCATATACACAGCCACGGGCATTCATTAACTGAATATTGATGAGGATTGATCTGTATTGGTCGGTTCCAGGCCGCCCGTATATACGTCGCGTCGGATCTTGGGGGAATCTCACTCGGCGCTGAAAAGTGAACTTGCGGTCTTGCGGTCATACCACGTCGCCGCTCTCATGTTGGGACACTAATGCGTGGAAGAAGCGAAAGTTCGCTCGCAGTGGAGACGGTCACTTTGGACGATTTCCTGTGGGCTTCACTTTGCATTAACTTTCGGAACCGCTCTCCCGAAATAAAAATAAAAACATCGACCGGCATGATGTGATGAGTTTTTTTTCTCCTTTTTAAATTGACAAGGACCTCATGGTAATTTCGAAAATTATAGATGTGCAGTAAAGTGGTAGTGAAAACTGCAGCTCTTCGGACTGCAGGAACATGTTTTAGTGGAACTGCTCTTATTGCATAGAGGTAAGGAGCTCGAGTCCGCGTGACGCTGTGCTACGACGATCCGTGTCTGAAAAATTGCAGTATCATTATTTTGGAGAAATACAATTTTAACTCTTTTACCCGAATATTGATCGTTTTTTTTTTTTTTTTTTTTTTTTTTTTTTTTTTTTTTTTCAACACACCCATTCACTTGCAATTTCGTCATTCCGGTGACAGTTTAGACATTCAATGAGAAGGAGTCAAATTCTCTGATGGGTAGAATTTGTAAGGAAGTACTTCTTAAACGACTTGCCATTAGTGCGTTTTTTGTCAAGAGCCCCCTCTATGTCAGAAACTGAAAATTGTGCGATGAAAATCCTCTCAGGAAAATTTGTTACTTTCAAAGTCTCTCCGGCAACAGTGGCTTATCGGCGTTTTGCGCGGTGACTCGAAGCGTGAAGTCTGGATAGGTGAGAACAAATTAACACTACGAGACAGAAGTAAATCAAGACCAGGCGAACAAAAGTGAAAATGCAAATATGCGAGGAACTTAATTTAAAACGTTGAAATTAGAGACAGTGCACTTCCATCATGCCTCAGAAAATTGTCTAAGAATTTTGATCAACCCCTTTCGTAGGCATCGCGGTAAATTATCTTATGATGTTTAATAAAGCATTATTTATGATGCAAAATTGTCTGTAACTTTTAAGCAAATACCCGTTATTCATTAAAAGAAAGTAAAACACCTTGAAATATCAATGAATTCCATACCAGCGGCATATTGCTCATGGAGGAAGGACGAATCTTCCATCTTTAAAAAAAACTGGAATACTCCCTTTGAAATGGCCACGCTGTTCTCAGTCAATGTTATTATCCGGATTTTTGCACAGTTTTGTTTCAACCATCAAAACAGCGGGCCGATTATTCAAGCAGCCTGATTCAAGCAGATATCCGCTTTAATTCAGCAAATTTTTTTCTTGATTCAAAATAAAATCTTCCTGACGACATACTCAAGAATGTATCTGCCTAAATTGAGTCACCTTTCCTCCAATGAAATTCAAAAATTATGCTAAACGTTATGAAATAAACATGCTAGGGCTTAGAGAGTTTTTGGACTACCGCTCTCTTTTTGTGCCGCAGTATCTTGATTTATTTTGAGAGGGAAGCTCCGTACTCTTAAAGGACGCCTGTCATTCTTGATAAGTTGGAGCGCCTTCAAATTTCGTATGATACTTTGCAACGCCTCTGTTTTGAAATAGTTGCTTGATGCGCCGCGCGCCGCAATGCTTGAAGTATCCCTTTAGGTTTGTAGGCGCCAGTGCCCGGTTCGCGCCGGCTGCATGCCGCTCCGCTGTGTCTTAGGCTCTAATATTTAAACTCGCGGAGTCAGCGTTTTACAACTCATGATTTTTAAATTTTTACACACTCTGCATGGATTATTCTTATTTAAATTGACGAAAAAGAAATGTTTTAAAACAAATGTAATGGGAATGAAATTGTACATATGTTAAGGTGGTTCCGGGTAAAAAATGATATCCGAAGCACTTCAATCTTTTCTCTCATAGTTTGTGCTTTTACTGTGCTGCAGCTTGGTGTTTGCGTAACAAACGCTCAAAATTGGACGTATTTGGCTCTAAAAATCTATAAATGATCTACAAATGGTGTAAAATCAAAGACTGCGTGCTTTGAAGATCAGTCACCAGAAATGAATCACCAGCACCCAATTTTTTGTTTATTATTTTTCTTCAAATACATTCCACCAAAATTGAAGCATTTTGAAGTTCCAAGACTAGAATTCTCTTCCGTAGAACGTTCCGTCCCCGTTATGAGTGGTCATTCTGATAACAGATCATTCTATAGACAAATGAGACGAAAAGATACACGGAGAGATCCTATTCGTGGAGGAGGTGGTTGCAATGGACAAAGGAGGTATGTAATAGACTAACTAACGGCAACCCACGAAAGACCCGACAGTTTGTCTATCGTTTTCTCCCTTTGTCTATAGGAACCACCCGTTTCAACCAATAGGATCGCTCCACACTCCCTATGTCTTCATTGTCTATACCTTTATCCACCAATTTCAATAGTCAGTCCGCTGATGCTCGAAATGGGTGCGATATAAATCGATAGATACAGCGCACCAACTTTCACATCTCTATTGTACACATATTGAAATCTGTAAGATGATTAGTCTCCTATGTTATATTTTTCTATATTTTTTTATCAAAGAAGAGAAGAGCCTCTCTTTTTTGCGCCAGAATACTCAACAATTGCGACTATATCGGTCGAGTTGAACTCCCAAATTCAAATCCGAACAAGCCGCAATGCTGCATGATTTGCTCATTAGCTAGAGATTTCGTCCAATGGAAAATTTGAAAAAAAAGCTCTCCCGCTTGTTTCTGTATTTTACCTGAGTTTATTCATCAGTATATTATAGGTTATAGATTTCGAGCAACTTATCTCTTTAATATTTAATTATTCGATAGTTTCGATGAAATTCTGACAGCATGGCAGATAGCCCTATCGCGGCCAGAGCGGCCAGTGGAGGAGCTGTCCACGTTAACCGTTTCGTTACAGTAATGCTCCGTCAGTCACACTCCACGGGGGACGAGCACCGGGAGCAGAAGAGCAGTCCATAGACCAAAAGTCACTTGAGCATGTCATGCGGTTTTGTTCAGCTTCGTGCTCCATTGATACGGTGCTCGCCAGTGGCGTGGCGTGAGTTGCGATGTATCGATTGTCATGCCGTTTAAACCTATGGTAAAGAATCGATTATCAATGTGTTCGCTGCGAACACCTTGTTTATCGATCCTTTTCCATAGATTTAAACGGCATAACGATCGATATATCGCAGAGCACGCCACGCCACTGGTGCTCGTCGCTCAATTTTCGGTGTTAATTCAATCAGTCGTTTGATTACAGGACCATCTCCCGATCGCTGGAAATTGACTTTCGCCCACTTAAAATTAGGCTCGACAAATAAACGGAAATCTCAGAATATAATTTTATCAGGTCCAAGAACTTGTGACAAGATTTTAAGCTCGCGCCGTCCGCGTTCCGGGATCAGAGACCGAAAGTTCCGGGCGTAGCACCCGGAGAAATTGAAGCTACGGCCCCAACACCCACAACTTTCGGCCTCTGAGCCCAGAACGGCTGGTTTGTCTATAAAGCCAGTAAACTTTTTTTTTCAGGGTATCGGACTAAAGTATGTACCTGCTAAACTGACCTCGGAATGCTTTCGCATCAAACAAGGATTTTGTCGGGGTAGCTTTTTTTACACATTTACATGTGCCATTATTTTATACAAATGGAAAAATTCTTTAAAATATCTGCGTCCTGTCATTGTCATTAAATCAATTATTCTAACGCTAATTTTTTTTTTTTTTTTTTTTTTTTTTACTGCAAGCGAGCTATGCATGTAAAGTGATCTGGAATAAAGGTTAAGACGTGCAATACAGCAAATTAAGAAAACAGCTCTGGTTGCAGAACACAGAAATTGGAGTTTCAAATCGGGATTTTCTGAAATCCTAATTTTTTTTTTCTTTTTGAAGTTGTACTCTAATTACTTATAAATACATTGTATACGGAGTAGCTTAAAGAATTGAAATGTATTCACTCCACCTAAAATTTTACGCCTTACACCTGAAATTATTTGTTTTTACCATTTTCGGTTTTTGTATCATCACATTTTGTCGGCTGACGAGCCGATTAGAGTGAAAATTTCTGAATCACATTACGCATTTGTAGAACTCTAATTTTAATTTTTGTAAAATTCTTGCGTGAGCCACAATTTGCGGCATTCTATAAACTTCAACTAATTCTTTAACAGATGCATCTGTTTTTCTGATTTCAGATGAAGACTGGAACGTGGAAGCGACAGAAGAGCCGATGTTCCTGATGCAACCGGTGAACCCCTCCTGGCGGAGCAACGAAGTCTACTTGCCGAAAGTCCGACGACAACCGAGCAGCGGGTTGGAATCGACCCCGGCCTCTCAGAGCCACGCCGTGACCCCAGACCAGGACCCCTACAAACGACGCTTCGATCATTCCCGACAGCAGACCCCCACTTCGGACCTGGACCTCCACCCACTCCCACGCTCCCGACGCAGCGACTCTCTCAGCAGCCCCGAAGACAAACACCCCCAGACGAAACCCTTAAGGTGGATCCCTACAGGAAGCCAACCTCGGAAGTGGAACGACGGAAGAAGATCGCGGAGCAGCGTCAGCGGTCACCCTCCCTCAAGTCGACCGAGGAACCAGCCTCACCCCTGGAGCGCTTCCAGGATGCCAAAGAGAAGTTCCTAGCCATGGAGCGTGAGCGGCTGGAAAAAGAGAACCTCGCCAACATAAACCGGAAGAAGCAGGTTGAGCAACCGGTGGTCGCCGTGGCGAAACGGAACCCACCCCCGTTGCGACAGTGGCGCTGTCGGGACCCAGAGGAACCTGAAGTCCGCTCGGCACCACTCGGTAGATCCGACCCGGATCGGTACTCTTACGAGGAGGAGATGGAGAGGAGACCCCAAAGAGAACATCCAATCGGTCGTTCGCGGGAGAGCCTGGACTCGGACGAGTTCCCGACGTACCGCGCCGCCCCTGACGACAAGCTCTTCAAGTACAGGTACAGAAGTCCACCGAGGGGTGATGGATTACCTTCCTACCAGAAATCACCTTCAGACGGCCATGAAAGGTACCCGAAGAACATAGACCAAGGCTACGACAAATACCGGCAGAAAGACGTTCACCCGGAAAAATACCCGCAAAGAGTCACGCCCGATTACCCCATCAAGTACCCCCAAAGGCCTGACGGCTTCGATAAATACCCGCAGAAACCCGTAGAAAGTTATGATAAGTACCCGCAAAAGTCTGACCCACACAGCTTCGAGAAAGCCCCCGCAGAGAGATACGACAAATACCCGTCCAAGCCTGCACCTCACGGTTACGACAAGTACCCGCAGAAGAGCCCCATTGATACCTGGGATAGTAAGTACCCCCAAAAGGCTGAGCCGCATAGGAGGCCTGTGGATTACGACAAGTATCCCCGGAAGCCCCCCGGAGGTTACGAGCCCCCGGCAAGGTCCTACCCCGACGACTGTTACACGGACGACTACCAGGTGCCATACGAGGAGGAGAACATCCCCTTGGAGCGGTACCGGAGCCCGACACGGATTGCTCGACCGCACATCACGAAGAAGTCCACCCCGAAACCGAAGATCTCGTTCGAGGGTGACCAAGCCGGGGTGCGGCGCTCCAACTCGCGATACTTCGAGCCACCCCCGCGGAACCCAGGTGGACCCCCCTTCGAGCCGGACCCCAGGGTCCGTCGCCCGGTGGACCCCGAGGAGGAGAAGCGGCGGAGCTTCCAGGAGTTGGCGAAGGAGTTCAAGAGGAAGTCTTACCAGGAGCCGGATTACCGGCCCGCCAAGGTGAACACGCCCCCGCGCTACAGGCATAGCTACGCAGAGCCGCTCCACCACCATCAGCCGCCACTCCCTCATCCCCATCCGATACTCCAGAGGACCAACAGCTTCCTGGCTGCCGGCCGGATGGGCCTCGCACCCGTCCACCCTTACTGATCCGCCCGCAAGATAACACCAGAATACAAATAGATCTTTCTCCAACCTCATGTTGGTAGAAGGAAACATTTACTTCTGGGGCATCCAAGCTCCTACTTGTTGTTCAGCGAAGTGTTCTACAGCAAGCTGTTTTACAGGAACAGCATGGTTGGATAAACTTTCTAGTCAAGCTGCTGAATTCACTGCTGAACGGTCAACAGGAAGGTGAAGATGAGTGGTGTTTTGTTAATGGATTGTCAAATATCCAATGGTAAAATCACTCACCGATTCTATGAGGGGAAAATGGCGTCTCTATGTGTGTCAAAAATTATTGAGAGCAGTTTAGGCAACGGCCCGGTTCGCAAAAGAGGGAAGATTCTATTGAAATATGGAGGAGATTGTTTGTTAGAACGGTATCAAACGGTCAATCAGAATTTGATAGTTGAAGCCTAAATATTGGTGGAATTCTGGTCAACCCATAAGTTTGAACCTTTTGCTAAATGAAATCACTCTTCAAAAAAGAAGGCGATTGATGTCATACATCACGTCGGTGCATGCCATGTTTTTTTCCACATTGGTTATACGTTAAACATCAAATTTTAACATGTTGTTCTTTCAGAACTCAAAACCTTGTGAAAAAAGCCATGGTGTGCACGGATGCGATGAGTGACAATCCATGCGTTTTGGTAGTTGATGTCACTGGCAAAATCGCACTCAGGAAATTGGCGTTTAAACTTGTTTTTTTTTTCTTTTCCCATATCTATGAGACTTCTACACCGCTATACAAATTCAACATATGGTAACATATAACTAATTTTCTATAATAATTTTACAAATCGATTTCATTCCCTAATTCAATTCGAATAACTCATGCTGTGCGTTCCTCTAGTTTTTTGTTGCAATTCATTTTCAATTATGTATGTTTCTTTTTTTTTCACTTTTTATGATGCAATCTCTCTCTAATTTTCTAACAACAAGAACCGAACAAAATCCTAGAAAAAATATGCAATTGCTTCTTTTGTGCTCTTGAACTTTCCAGAGACTGAAACAGAGCTCACGAAGAGAGAGGAGTTTAGTCGAAATTGGCCCACGTATTTTCACCGGGAACTTTTGTAGATTCAGCAACGACATCACCATTTAAAACTTCAAAAACCCAATTTTCGTTGCTATCAGAAGTCTGGTGCTGTCCCTCTTGCTCCATATATTACCTCACATTTAGCCTGAGGTATCGAAAAAATCTAGGAATTTTAAGATACAACAATATGCCTCGAAATTAGAGGCCCCAGAGGACTCTGACTCCGAGGTCGATATCTTTTCACTCCTCCGAGAATGATTTGCATTAATTAAACATGACTTGCAACACCCAAACATCTGAATGAGTTGCTTTTTTTGTATTTATAATGTTGATTCAATCTTCGAGTCAATCGGAACACACGCATTGTTTCAATTATGTAACCATGGAAAAGAAAAAAAGGAATTAAATAATAATCAGCATAACTCCAAATAATTAAGCCTCGCCATTACAATATTCTCTCCAAAGCATATATCGACGGTGAAACTACCAAACCACGTATCTCGGTTTGCGACGTCGCAGACTTCCTGTCATACTTTATTTTTTAAATGAAAAACTACTTAACATCCAGTCTTGAAAATTTCTGTGATTTTTCCTCTTTGTGCGGAGAAAATTCCGTGAAAATTTCAAGGAATGATATTGATTTGATCTACTTCAAAAAAATAAAATGTGAGCGTAGATTTTTAAACACCGCAAACGAGATACGTGGTTTGGTAGTTTCACCGTCGATATGCATGTTATAAACATCATTCCCATGTATCGCTCTTGATTTGAGTTAGCAGGTATGCTATCAAACGTTCCTCGAATTTTCAACTCATCACTAATAGGTGTATTCGGTATGTACCCTCAATGAACGGAAGGTCTGTTGTGACAAACATTAAATGTCTGCCTGAATGTTTTCTTTAATACTTCTCAGTGTCATTAAAACTGTCCCATATGAATATACTAACCGACCACCATGAAATTTTTGACTGTCAAGTCTCAAACACTGGAAATTTCAAATGATATGCGAGGTTAAAATTAAAATACGTAAAATACCTAGATGTATGATTATCAGCCACTCGGCCGCTCAAATTGTTTGGATATTCCGAGTAAAGCTGAATCGTTTTAACCTTGACTGAAACCTCTTGGAGGCAAATTAAGTGCACAGCTGCCAAAATTAGTCAAAATGAAAGCACTTGAACAAGGATATGACTTTCTTGGGAATACATTTCAATAAATTAAAAAGGCCACGATAGTCTCTTGTGGAAAGCTGTCAAGCTCGTTTTTATTTTATGAGCATCAATACCTAGAACCTAGGAATCATGTATCGGATCAGAGCCTGCGGGTTTTGAATGCTTCTGTAAATACCTGTCTTTTCGTGAAAAATCCACAAAACTTGGTAACGCTGAACGGACCGATATTTTGAATAAATTATATACCTGATTGGTTCTTGAGTCATCTCAATTACAGAAATACAGGGTTGCCAAATTGTGATGAGGAAATTTCTCTTGAGTGATGACTATCGCCTCGTTTTTATTTCTCTCAATTATAAAGGATTTTTTGAAATTCTAACGACACTCTGGTTTCCTCAAAAGACATTGAAAATATCGAAACTTTCATGACACTGTTTCTTGCTAAGCAGTTAATTTTAATTTTTTAATTCTGCATAGGAATAAATTTGGCACCGTAGTGCCTCTGAGCGGTTAAAACCTAGTCAGGCAGTCTCATCTCGATTGTCCATCTCCAGTACCTTTCTTTAGGGAAAATTAAAATGGAGATGGGTCAGCAGACAAGATAAGTGAAAAAGAAGAGGCCCTTTTTCTTTGAGCAAAAGGGGCGTTACTATACTTAAATATGACCTTCGCCATCCGTGTGACCCCATACTTTTCAGGGGTCTTGTTAAAGTATATTAGCAAATTTTCGTCAACAGAGTGACGAACTAAGCAAAACTAAGAAAAAGTGATCTTGCCGCCTCATTGACACTGAAAAAATATTTTCCGGTTGGGAAATAAACATTAAGGTAAATTTGGAGGGTAATAAGGTAAAAAAAGGAAATCCTAGCCTAGGAGTTTTTATCCATTTTCAACTTAAGCACCGTCTCACCGTTTTTTAGGTTTTTTTTTTCTTTCGAAAAAGTACGGAATCTTTGCTCACATGTCAATACATAGGTGAATTTAAAAATCACCTGAATACCATGCTTCTGTGGTATTAGAAATTGTCCTCGGGCTGTGTACTTCAACCAATGGAAGAAAATAAGTTCTCTCAGAAAGAGAAAACCAAAGTCAAATGGCTATCAGAATTCAAGCAATGACGGCGAAGCCAATCAGGGGCCATTTACCAGTTTAAGATCGTCAAGTATTCAAGATTGACTGAAAACTGCTTAATTTTACATTGTCACTCAGAAACTCTTGTCATTTAAATATAATCTTGTAATCGAGTGCTGCACTGCAGTTCTTTCCACGTGTTCGCTCAATTTTAAATTTCTTCAATTATTATGTTTGAAAAACAAATGAAAATCTTGTCTAAAAATTTAAATGTTTTCGTGTAAAAACAAGGATTTTTCCTTCAACCACTTAACGACTGAGTACACGTCGAAGAATTAATTTTGTGCAAGTAGATTATTCCAGAGTATTGTAAATGTAGGTTTGTTACATTTTCATATGATCACGTGATTTTGTAAAGTGTACATTCAGTGCTACGAAAGATTGATGGTTTTATAGTCAATGCAAATTTTGTAAATATTTGTTATTGAATTTTATTTGTTTCTGCTTCCAGTGATATTTTTGAGCAATATAATATAAGTTGACTGTATATAAAAATAAATTTAGTAGCTTACAATCCATTTCTTGTTTGCCTATCATTTTCTCGAATTTCATTATGTTAGATAATCAGTCAATTAAACCGAATAAAACAAGAAGGAATGTTTTGTAAGGCGGCACGCAGCTGGTGCTTCAGCTCCTTAAATTTCTAAAGAAAAACAAAGGAGGTTCGTGTGCGTTCAATCGCGAGCAATATGACGTCATGCTCTCTCTCATCGTCACTCATTCCATGTAAAAACCTGTTGTTAATTGGATGGAATGTCGCAGTTAAGCCTTGCCATAGATTTTCGCCGAACAGCAAAAAGTAGCTACCGTAAGCGTAGAAGATTACAGATATCTGTTTATTCGTCGCTCTTTTGAGCAATATAGAATGACATTTACCGTTATCCTTTCAATTAATTGGAGATTTCCTTATTTGAGACATTTTTTAATGAAACTGGATTGCGAGAAAACCACGTTTGAGAATCTACATTGTATATTCCACAGTAATTTCAATACTTTTTTTAAACGTAAAATCCTCTTTGCATAGCGTATAGTACCTAAACTAAAGTCAAAATATACAGAACTCAGCATGAAAATTAATATACAGATAGAATTTAAAATCAAAGAGTTCTATTCACATTCACAGAAGATAAAAACAAGCAAAAAACATAATACCAATAAAGCAAACTGGCGAAAAAACGAAAAACGAAACAATTTGCATAATTTACTCGAGGTACCCTCATATTTTTCCAGCTATGTAATGCGGAGAGTATATTTAATATTTAATAATAAATGAAAGAAAAGTCAACGGAGATTCTGAGACACCCACACTGGAAAAAAAGTATAAAGTCCAGAATCCAGACCCTTAAAAAACTTGACAAGAAAAAATTCTCTCGATTTAATCGGATTTTCCCTTGAAATTAGAGCCACTTAGCCTCTTAATTTAAGCGAATTCCTTTTCGATTCAGGCAAAAAACTCCGATCGAATCAAGAGTGTCTTTTCTTGTCAAATATTTTAAGAGTTCAGACTCTGGATCCATGGAGACTTGTTTTCGAGTGCGTCTCAAATTAAAAGTGTCCTCTCTGCACCCAGAGTCTCTTTGAAATGGTACGCGAAAAGATAGTAAAATCGACTGATTAAGACACCCTCACACTGCTACTAGGGGGCTAGGTCCATCGGCGAAGTCATGAAACCGCGAATTAAGGTGTCGTTAAGTGTGACAGTAAAGATGGTTTTGTTTTTCTAGATGCTTTTTCCTTTCCTCTCACATCGTTGCTCCTTTAACGTAAGGACGTATCTCAATTTTCAAATGATCCCCAAAGAGCATTAGATTTATATTTGTTCAAGAGCTCACGTGGAAATTGAGATACGCCTTTACGTCAGAAGGAGCGACGACATATTGCCTACTCTGCCGTGCTAAGGAAAAACGGCGTATGAACATTCGGAAGTTGCCAAATTTTCTCTCAGAAAATAGTTATTTTTGAGGAAAGTTATAAATATTTCTTCTTGAAATTTTTAGGAAAGTTAGGTGAAATTGAGAACAAAATTATAGGAAAAATTGGAAGGAAAAATCTTTACAAATTTTCCCAAAAATTGGTGATTTTTCGAAGGAAATTTGGCAACTCCTGAAGGTTCATACGGCGTTTTTCCTTAGCACGCCAGTACTGCTCCCAAGTTCGGCTTGAATGAGGAGGCGTATCAAGGAGAGGTTGTTTGGCAAACGTGATCACCAAATGGGCAGAGGGACTCATTTGGAGTGGAAAGCAATCCAAAGATCAAAGGTGAGAGAAACAGGAGGGCCAGATTTTAGTGTCCTGCTCAATAAAAACAGTCGGCAAGGTAGCGAACCAGCGAGCACTCACGACCGAGTGCAAGGTTTTGATGGGGAGTGGCAAGAATTCAGAAACTGTGTTTTTAACTCAGGTCACAAGTCACACTGCGTCTCGTTCGATATAGCACGGACTGGAAAACAACGCATTTGAAAAAGAGGGAATTCAAAGAAAAAAGTATGAAAAAACCCATGCAATGCTTCTAAGGTTTCGAACCTTCGACTAAATATGTCTCCATGCGTCGAGCAATTCTCGTTTTCGGTGCGCCAACTTTTCTGCGCTGTGTTAAAGTCTCTGCGGTGATCCTGGCATTTTGATCCAATTAAAAAAAAAAAAAAACCTTGGGTGTAAACTGAAGCCGTGAGTACGAGTATACTGAATTCAACGCGCAATTTGTTTTTTCTAGTATTACTGGTTTGCAAGAAAATGAACAAGATGCCGAGCATCCTGCATGAAAATTTTCAATTTAGAACCTCTGAATATTAAAAGCTTTCGATGTGATTTGGACGAATTTTCATTATTTTTACCCGAGAGAAACTGTTTTTTCAGCCCACCCTAGTACACAGTAGACCGCCTAGCTTAAATAGTTGGCACAATGTAATCCATAAAGGCCTTTTTAGGAAAGGAGCTGTTCACGGAGCTATATGAATACATCTGCACGACGTCAATGACTGCATTGATTTGCGATTAGGAACTACAATGGGCCTATTGCAAACTTTACCTAGAGCAAAAATAAGAATTGTTACTCATAGCAAATGTCTCAAAAATCACAATGAGCGCATTGGCAAAGTCTAAAATGCACCCCTTACTGTACAATTCGCATAAGAAATCTGCGTTTTTTCAAGCTTCCCGCCTCTGAAACGATACTATGGCACAGGTGAACACTTCGTTAGAGGAGTGATTCCATCCAACCCCTGCTCTCAAGGATGCTGCGCAATATTCAATATAGCCGACGCCAATCCACTAAAACACACGTGACGGGACGATGATTCTAACCACCTGATAACAATCGGCGTGTTCTCATTTACATTTTCCTAGTGTTGATAGGTATCCGCCTTGATTGACCTCGTGCTCTCCTCAACTTGCGCGCGGAAGAGTTGGTCATGTTGAGCAGAGATTGAATGGAACGACTCCTCTGACGAAATTTTCACCTGTGACGTAGTATCCTTTTTGAAGCGAGGAGTTTAAAAAAACGCAAATTTCTTACGTAGATTGTGAAGTTAGGAGTGCATTTCAGAGTTTGCCGATGCGCTCATCGTGATTTTTGAGACATTGTCTATACTGCCGTGCAACGCAAAAACGCCGTAAACGCCATTTTTCATTTTTCGGAAACGATGTATCATAGCAGAAAAACTTGTGTACCTCGGGACAATATTTTTATACAGGATTCTTTCGCAATTACTATCAAGAACTTAGCCTGAAAATTTGAGGTGCATGGGTAAAACAGTTTTTATTTTATAAAGTGTTATGTTCCAAAAAACGCGGGAAAATCTTGATGGATTTACGGCGTTCCTACTTAGCATGGCAGTATAAGAAACAACTCTTATTTTTGCTCTAGCAAAAGTTTGCAACAGGCCCATTCCTGAGCTTTGGAAGAAACAGCATTTGTGTCACACGTTTCCCTATACAGATAGGTTTTTTTTAAGGATGAGCCTGATATTGTTGTTCCTGATTGCAAAATGTAGTCCATTTGATCGCCAGCACGAGCGAAGAGTGCCGGAAAACAGGCGATATCATCGGCCAAGAGTGACTGACACGAAAGTGGAATCTTCAGAATGAGTTGTCGTCACCCGGACTGTTTGGGTCGGAGCCTCGCAACGTGGGACCGTCAACCTGTTGGCAGAACGAGGAGTTGACACACGCAATCGGTTGACCGTTCATCCCGCAAGAAGGAACGATCCGCCTCTGAATTTTATCGATCTCCCCTGCCCCCTCCCCCCGCGAGATGCTCCTCATTATGCCGGCAATGAGCCACGCCACCTCGCGAAACCGGGTTAGCGGGCTGAAAAAACGCGGGTCCA
Organism: Bemisia tabaci; assembly: GCF_918797505.1. Classification (NCBI taxonomy): domain Eukaryota; kingdom Metazoa; phylum Arthropoda; class Insecta; order Hemiptera; family Aleyrodidae; genus Bemisia; species Bemisia tabaci. Next base: position 19,871,905 of record NC_092796.1, read on the forward strand.
GTTATGCGCCGTTTTGGCTCTTTATGGAGAGTTGTTTACAACGCCGGCTTTTCTGCATGGTCGTAGGCCGCTGTTCGAGTCACAATTTAAATACTCGCCGGCCACCATCCACCGCCGCATTGGCAGTTCGATTGAGGGGGAATCTATGTTATGATGGACGCAGAAAGGAGGAAAGTGAGAATTATTTCGTTTTCGGTTGATATGCATTCCTGTGTGGGTAAGGGTCAGTTCATGAATACATGAAATCCTGCAAGGATTATAAATTCTGAATGAGTGATGGTTTTGGGTGAACGTTTGGCTTAGAGAGTCGTAAAGTTCATCCAATTGTGCAGTAATGTAGAAACATTTTTAGCTGCCTCATCTAGTTAAAATTAGTTTTAAAAAAATCTGATTGGCACTTAATTGCCTTAACTATATTTCAATTGCTCATCTATAAAAAACTCCTCCTGCAAATAGAAGAGAATGGCACATATTATGTGTTCCTAAAGGAGCCAAGTATAGTGATACCTTTTTGATACATCGATTATGAAACTGCAGAAATGCGTACCTCGATTTACAGCGTTGCAGACTTCCCGTTATTCTTTACTCTCTACATAGAAAACTACAAAACGTCATTTTTTGGGTATTTCAGAGGGTTTCCTTATTTTTATACAGAACATTCTGTGAAAACTTCAAGCCATGTTGTTAGTTCGGTCTCTTTCCAAAAAATAAAATAGGAGAGAAGATTTCAGAATGATTTTTTGAAGACAGTGAAACTAAGTTTAACCGTCAACGTGTAGTCCGTTTCTCTATTTTTCAGTACCATTCTTTTAAGGGTTTATTACGCTTGATAAGTATTACCAAAGACAGCTATGATTTGACTCACATCAAAATGCCTCGAATTGGGGTACTTCGTTGACCTCAAAACACTTCACAGTTGCATTGATTATCAACCGCTCTGAACCTGTGACGACGGCTTTAACCGGTTTTCGGAACGTTGACGCGCAGGAGGAAGAGAGCAAAGCTTGATTTCCATTCCTCCTCAGTGAAATAAAAAAAAAAAATATGATCGGTTAAATCAATGATACGAGTCAAGTATTCAACATCAAACTCTTGGTAACATTTTTCACACTGCAATGGATTTTACTACAAAACAATGGTTTCCAAACAACAGCGTGACAAGAGCTACCAGGAGTTTGTTGTTGATTACTCGTTTTATAGGGTTAAATGGACGTATTTCTGCCAAACGGAACTATGTGCATCAAGACATGAGCCCTAAGACTCATATGAATATGCATAACACGGCTCACGTCTTAATGCATATCGTTCCGTTTGGCAGAAATACGTGCTTTGGCTCAGCTATAGCAAGTTGTTTATAGTTTGAACAACACACGGTGGGAAATGAACATTGCTCGATTAAGAAGCTTGCTGAAACCGTTGTAGTGCACGATTTGACTCACGTAGAGCTTAAAGTTTCTTATGAGCGGGCAGTTTAAATTCCTCGTAACCAATGTGAAATAAAAACGTTAATATCTTTGTTAGAAGTTGATTTCGGTAATTTTCGTTGAGCGAATCGTGTTTTACGTGAAATTCTGGTCTAGAAACATGTATCAGAATGCTTAAATTCATACCTTGTCTAGTGGTCCATTACGTCATTCTTTAAATATATCTGTCAAATAAACCGAAAAAACAAGGCGGGACCCCATCGCAGCTGCCATGGAGAGCGGCTCTGGGTCTGTTTGCTGAGTATACGTGTGGGGAGAGAGGTTGAATGGTTGATAGGACCAAAGTCGATTATAATGCTCGCCTACGACACTGGCAAACGGAGGACCCAGTGGAAGTGACATTGAAAAACAGTTACAAAATATAAATAGACAATGCGGTCGCGCTTCGACACCGCTCCTGCGCATACACAGGCACTCCTCGGAGTTTCTTTACGGCACATTCTGCCCTTCGATTAGATATTCTAGTAATACTTTTTTTTTAGAATATCGGCTTTTGGACAGATGTCATCAATTTTTGCTAATCTTTAAGACTGGATCCTCAAAACAAGATAATGTGACCCGCGCAACTGACTCATTGATTTTTGAAAATCTGAATTTCATGAATGGTGATAAAATTATTTCTAAATATTGATTTTCAAATTTTAGGCATTTTCTCGATCAAAGTATATCAGCATCTGCACACAACCTTAAAGCAGGAAGTAAAGATGAGGAACAATTTAACTTGAAATTTTCGTTAGAACGGCTAGAATTCTATTATTAACATAATTTTTTTAAAAACCGGGATTCGCAGTTATCGCATACAAAAGTCCAATGAAAAAAATAAGTAGACTGGATGTTCATTGCATTATAGCATTAGTTTTTTGTCTCACAAAACGATCAAATCTCTCCTTTTGTGCGACTACTTCATACATTTCGTTCCGCTTATAGTCATGCTACTCATGTCATCTTCATAAAGCTTTGGAAGTGCGGCGAACTGTAAATGCTTCATGTAAACATCCGTGTCACAAAAATCTGCCTCTTCATAACGGAAGATTTTTTTCCGTGAGTGTATCAAACTTATATTTATACGTGTGCTATGAACGTATACTATGAAACGCTTGAAATATACATCGAACATCTCTTGAAAGTAAATACCCTCCGTCCATACCTGCAGATTTCCAATAACTTTGGCGGAATACGCTTTACCTAAGTTATAACTTATTCCGCCTGGGAAAGGGGCGAAAAACTATGCGTAGCTGAGAGTTTCGCAAACGTTCGCAAAGTTTCGTGTGTGGGCAAGGCTTAGTGTCTAAATCATCATTAGTGGCGTGCATATTTTGCCCGAAATTCTTTGTAAAATAATTTGTAACGGTGCATTTGTTGAATGTATTTTTGTTTTTAATCAAGAGCATAATACGGAACACGAAAAAAAATATCATACCTTAAAATTAAGTATAAATCTGTTTTAACATAAATATTTATTTAATATACTTCTGCACTAAAAAATCATAAATTGATTAATTATTGTCTCAGATACAGTAAAAGTTTGCTTGAAATATTTGATGTGAAAATTTCTTCTTTGTTTCTGACACAGACGAAAAGGCTGTGTGGGCATTGGGAGTGTATTAAATAAGAACAAATTCGATTCAACAGACTAAAATTGATCAAAACATGTCCTGACCACCTGACATCGCTTCATAATAGTGTGTTCCGTTTAAAAATAATATGATATCAAATTCAATGAGTGATTGAAATATCTCAAACAGAGGTATGGTGATTTTAGATTTGCCAACCTTCGTTAAAGTCAGCATAAGACTGAAATTCTTGTGAAATTATGTAAAACACCCATCCAAGCCCAATTTAAATGTAAATTATATGTGTACAACCAAGCAATAAAGGAAAAAAACTGCCAACTTTAAACAAGTCGTGAACTGCAAGGCTCCGAACGATACCATACATTCTATCTATCAAAAGTTGATGGGCATTTGGGAACATGATGAATAGTATCAACGATGATTCAATGCGCCTGACCGGGTAGGCAAATAGAACTGAGATGCGGTCTACGTGCATATCAACTCAATTTGAAGGAACTCGTGAAAATTTCATAAACATCTAACATAGTAGAATGGTGAGAAAGTATCTTCATCAATTACTCACTTGAAATTAGAAATAAAGGGGGGAAATGTGTTGTATGGAACAGATGTCTTTGTATGCTACGTTGTGACTCACATGAGTCACAAAATGTGCAGCTCTCGCTCACTTTTTGGGGCATTTTGAGGACGATTTTTAATTTAAAGAATTTTTTAATTATTTAAAAATTTAAACATTTCCGAGTTGGCGTGTTTTCGTCCTCACCGGCTCTTAGACACTGATTTTTCATAGTCTGCCTTGAAAAATTTATATTTTTCGACCTGAATATCGCTGGCATATTTATATAACTTGTTAGTACAAGGTATACTGAACCGAAAAAAAGAAAACCGCAAAATCGGATGGTCATCCGTTTCCCTTGAAATGGCCAAAAATTGGTATTTACAATGAAATACTTCGATTTTCCCTTTTCCCGTCGCTGTGTCGAGCACTTCCGATTGCAATTTCGAAATTTCCTTTTGCGTGCAGATGCTTCTGTCCATAAGTGTTACTAAACCGTAAAAAAGTGAAAATCGAAAAAAACCCGAGTTGGTGTGTTTTCGAACTCACTGATTCACTTACACTGATTGTTAATTGATTACTTCTTATTCGCTCGTTTTAAACGTCAATGAAGCCCAATCACGGAATTTTCTCTTTTTTGTTGGGTCATGTCGAAAGGCGGTTTGATGTGAGAGTGAGCTTCGACTAGCGGATAACGTCTGTCCATGAATGATTCCTAAAAATGGAGCAAAAAACAGTCATCAGTATGTTATTATGAGATGGACGAGTTTTACACTAATTAGTATAGCGGTGATCGAGTGGACTTTACATGGAAATGCAATCTGATCAAATGTTAAAATTTCTGGTTTTGACATGGTAAAATAAGCTCCAAAAGCTATCAAAGGCTGAATAAATTTGAAAAGTTCAATTAATGGAACAAATTAAGTTTCCTCGACTTTATAATTTAGATCCTTAAAGAATACTATCCGTTTTGGAATGATTGCTTCATCGGTATAATGATTTAGAAACATATTTTAACCTCTCGTCTGAACCTTTCCTTCAAGTCTTATGGTTCAGTTAGAGGGACTTTTTATGACATAATTAGGAGATCTTCGATTTTTCAAAAATATGTACACTTAATTTTTTTTAAAAACTTCAGCAAAAGCAAATGTGTTTTTTCTTTCAGTACTACTTTTCGAATGGCTACTAACCATAGTCTGACGCCACAAATGTGCGTATTGGTGCATGACGTATTTCTTCTGTTTATGAGGCATTGCGTTCCATGTATCTTCCAATTTTGAATATACATATTGTAGAGTCTTCTTCTTTTCAGTTCCTACATTTTTAAAAATTAAAAATTAAATGAAAGCTCATAAGTACATCAAACCAGTGTGAGGCGTGCTTTGCGATTTGTTGATTGATCTGCCATTTAAACCTATGAAAAAGGATCGATAAACAGCAAATGGGGAAATATCGATAAATCGATCATTCACGCCTCGCCACTGCAACAAACCAGTTAACATTCGGATATGATGACGAAATACTGGCCCAAAAATCAAAATAGAATCCTGATAGGCGTTTAGGAGATGGATAAAAATGATAAACTTAGTTGTAGTATTACGGTAACTGTGGCTCTAAATGGAACCCCGACTTATAGGATCTTGACACCCCCATCCCTTCCCTTCCTTTATCCTCAAGGGAGGTCTTTGAAGGGGGGGGGGGGGGGTTCGGGACCTTGAAATGGACCATGGAATCCTTGGAGTCAACAATCTGTTCAATTCCGCTGTCCTTGGCTTCGTTCGATCTCAAACAACCGAGAAAGAAGCCAAGTACGGCCCCGATTTTCAAAGTGTGCGAGTGCGCGCAACCTGTGGACTCCCCGCATATTTGAAAAGTGGCGCGTCAATTTGTATATTTTGCCCAGCGCGCCACTGGAATTGGCGGGAACCAATGAGAGTGAAGTTTCGATTTGTTTACATTCGCGTTGTTTTGATAACCTGCAAAAGAAACGTGGTTCATGTGGTTTCATCTTCATATTTTCGTGAGTGTGTTGTGAGTAAGTCATTTGAATATTTAAAGTTGCCCAATGTTCTTGATTTATTGTGTAAGTGCGGAGTAATTCTATTCGCCTATCTTAACCACATCCCTTCAAAGAATATTCAATTCGGGGCTCCCTTGCCCATGTTAACAAGTCGACCCATCAAGTTGTGCTCTTCAAGTATCTGTAAGTTCTAATAGTTTATTTTTTCCTCCAAACAGTTTCACTAGAACCGTAATGGTCGGAATTAATGAGGCTTCCAAATTCCAGAAAACTTCAAACCATTTGGGTTCGTTTATCAAGTCATAGCTTATTTATCACCGGGGATTCAATTCTTGTCATGTGGGTACTTAGTGGTCTACCCATCTCCCACTGTCTTTTTGTGGCAGCATTTCACCAGTTTATTTATACTCTTGAGCCACCTCAAAGAGGGTTTTCATAGCTACAGGCCAACTATTGAAGGTTTAAAGCAGCCCGCTATGACATCGAAATGCAACATATTGCATGGTTAAGAATCGGCTAGGTATGGCTTGTCTTGTCGTTCAGACATGGTTTCAGTAATCGGCGCGCTGAGCGATAAAATACATCTTGCCTGGAAATAAAACCACGGTAGGTCTCACAACCAGTCAAATTCAGAGTCTATGAATGTATTGCAGCCTAACTATTTCTAGTAGGTAATATACTGACCACTACTCCAAATGAATTTTTGAAAAAGGAAAGTGAGTGACGCGTTACTTACTGTTCCACAGCTACTATGATCCATTCGGACTCATAACCGTGTAATTATCTTGATGAATCCCCAATAAATTGAAAGATATTTTGCGCTTGTAGAATGAACATATTTTACGAATAGAGCATATCTTGCAATTGAAGATCTAATCTCAGTCTCTGAACTTTAATCTTAGTCCATATGTAGGTAATTTCATTTATTGATCCTAGTTTGATGTGAAGTAATTTTTCAGATCTAAATCATGATCTGTTACATTCTTATCAAATACAGGAACTAAGACTAGCTTGTATAAACATGAGCCGTAAATTTGAAAAATTCTACTTTAAAGATTAGCAAAATCGTTAAAAAATAAGTGAAAAAAAGTTTAATTCATAACTACCATCAAAATTTTCTCCAGGTCTGAGGTGTTGCTTATAAAAATTTCTCAGTGCAGCTTCTTCTTTTTCATGTTTGTATGGGCAAGGCTCAAAGTGTGTTTTCTCTTTTTTTCCTGGTATCACTGAGATGTGTTTCTCCTGATATACAACCAAAGAGACAAGCACTGATAGACATAGAAACTATTTGATATAAGTAAGTGAAACTTCAAATCAAAAGGATTCATTGAGAGAGGAATAAGAAGAGTGTTGTGGCCACTGATTGGGAAAAAGAGGAGATAAATTTCAAATTTGTAGACTCTGCAGATTCGTATTCATTAGAGACCTTTCATTTATAAATAAGAGGGGAAAAAATAAAAGAAACAAAATTATGGTTCTCATTTGCACTTAATTTTTATCTTGACATGCGTTTTAGAGCTCCGCTTTCTGATGGTTGAAATTGGCGCCTTCGTTGTTCTGAAATGTATCTAAAAATAAAATTTAAGTGCTAGTGAGGGTATGCTATTTTTTTTTTTTCCTTCTTATACTTCTACATGGCGCCTGGCCTTGTGTATAGTTTTTCATCATCCTCTCAGTTGCCTACATTTTTGACATGAGTAGACTTATTTAAGGATTTTTAACGGAAGTGTAATTTATCAATTAGTATCATAACGTCAAATAATCAGCAAATATTGCTCATGAAATAATCACTGAAGGATCATAGAGTTTTGAGAAATACTGTGAATGCAGATGGCAATTTAGACTGTTTAAACGCCGGTGCATAGAATTAGACAATAAAATTTCATAAAAATACTCAACAAATAGGAGAGCGAGGTTCTCCAAGTCATCTCTTAGTTCATTTATGTGAGTATTGACACTTTGTCCATAAAAAACTTTTAGGGAGAGATTGCTTTTATATATAGTTTCATTTGAAAGTAGTGGATCAGTAATTTTCCCATGAATGAAGCAATGGTCTACCTTCATTTTGCCCATTATTAGATCCAGATCACTTTTCAGCTTTTCTAGATTCTTTGAGGGAATATCCAAGTAATGCCGCATCATATAATCCCTAAAGCAAGAGATTTCCTCCTGCAGTGAAGCTAGAAATTTGAAAAAAAAAAAAAAAAAAAAAAAAATAAAACTAAATAACAAGTATAAATATAATTGACGGGGTTATTGCTTCAAAAATCGTAGCGTTTAATTTGGAGCATGCATACTTTTAGGCCTTGATTTTCCTAATTTATCAAGACTTCCAGACCTTGGCGATTTGATAGTTTTGGCTCTTGGTCCATATTGAATAACATCTTCTTGAATTTTTTCTCTTTACTTAATTTTTTTACAATTAGGTACAAGTAAAGATTATTATTTTTTGGAAGGACGATATATGGTGGGGCTGTAGAGTTGGCACACTTAATGTGAACTAAACTGGAAGTTCTTTACCACCACGTCCTTCCGATCCTCCCCTATATTATGGCTATTAATGGTACTAATTTTAAAATCATGAACAAGTCACATACTCGTAGTTATAGTTTAAAACTCATTTGTACCCACTATAACTTCAGGAAGATGAATTCTTGAAATTATTAAATTCTTACTTACGCTTTTTATGTTCCAATGTCTGTTTTGCATCGTCTGGAATAGGTCCAGATGAAACTCTAGCCACGAAAATTATCAGTCCGAAAAGAACGTAAATATTAGTCCGAATCATTTAAACTTCGTCGGGACGTCACGATTTAATATTTTTCTCCTGTCAGTAGTAACTTATCACCTTCGTCTAGAATATCCTGTATACAAACAAGCACGTTTTCATTTTTTTCTCCTCCTTAACAACTTTTCTCATACCGCTGATAGTAATCAGAAGTCATCTGATAAACTAATGAGCACTGATAATTTGACCAGTATTTTCTTTCGTTTTGTTTGGGCATGGAAAAGCCCATATTGCGCATGCGTATGTAAGTGCGTGTCTAGTTTAGTTTTTGCCAAGTTTTTTCTTCGTCCTAATGAAATGTTTCATGAAGAGTTACAGAACATTAATTTTTCTCTTGAAAGGGAATTATCAATTTTAAACTGAGAAAAGGATTATTATGAGGTATCTAGAACATCTTGGCCCGCGTTGCCCCCTTACCGTCCAGTAGTTATAAGACTCAGTGCTTGATAATACATTCTCAAGCAGTGAGCATTTTAATCACTGGAACATAAATGTTTAAAAAAAAAAAAACTTAACAAAAAACAGTCATTAATTCTGATCTTATGGCCTGCAAAATATTTTCAATGGTGATGAGCGAGAAAAAATTGGGACATCGGAACATGAGAAAGAAGCAAAGGCCGGACCAGGGCTGAGTAACATGGGGATTAAGTAGTGATAACGCATTCACGCGTTCTTAAGCCGCGTTTCGTCGGCCGCTGACGCTGCGCGCAAAAAACGCCTTCAATTGAAGCCGATACCAAACCAGACGCTGCTGGTGGAATAGTTGTATCTCGCGCCGTGAAACCACCGCTCCGCGTTTTCAGCTATTTTTACTAGGCAGTGGCATTCATCCGTCACTCACTCGTCCATGCCATCATCCCTTCTATGTAGATCAGTTATGTTTTACGTTCTGAAGAGTGTGATGTTGCAAATAATTCAACCGCGTGAAATTCTACTTCGATTTCTATTCTTACCGATTTACCAAAACCAATCCAAGGAAAATCACATTTTTCCTGTTACAGGCTCATTCCTCGGAACAATCCTATCTTTACTTAAAATGTAGTCTATTTTATACATGATAAATAAAAAATAGAATCGCGTTTTGAGGGTTAACGCAGTTAACAGCGCACCGCTAAGGAATAATAATAATAATAGTGGCCCCTAACGCAAGGAAGAAAATAATGTCTCCATTATTTTCCGAAAAATTGGAGGGACTCGTTATCCAAATAGGTAGGGAAAGGGTAGGGTTTTTTTTTTTACTGGTGCTTTGCAAGCAGTGGGGGAGGGTCAACGAGTTGGCTAAAATGTCGCACATAATACTTGAAAGGCCCATCATATGAGTGCTTCAAACTTCTGATTCCCAATTAACGGAGAAACTTTACAAAAACGCTACCAATTTTTAGCGATTTTTTTTTCTTCTTTCTTTTCTTTCAAGTTTTGGGTAAACCTTTGAGCTACTTATAAGATACCAAAATAGAACCACCATATGATATTTTAGTTGTTATTTTTAACGGAGGTACATGTTGGGATCTGAAAGTAGAACCATTCCATTCTCTCGCGGTTAAAAAATCAATATTTTTTGAAGAGCACTAAACTTTCTTTATATGATTTTAATCTGTTCACTCTCTGAAGTACGACTGAAATTAAACCATCACGGAAAAGCCTAAAAATTGTCCTAGTGCAGTTTATTTTCCGGAATCTCAAGCACATGTATTCGAGAGAAGAATGCAAAAAGTCGAATGTAGTCAAAATCTTGTGGGAGTCTAGGAGGCATTCACAAAATTTTTGTTTATCTAATTTTTCGTCCTCTTTTAGTCAATTTGGAAGTTAACATCTTGTCAACTCAACCTCCTTTAACGACAAAAATTATTTAAAATATGACAGAAAACATAAGAAAGAAAGACATCTATGAAAGTCTGGAAAAATAGTACAAAAATATATTTAATTTTCACGTTTTCGATTATTCGAGTCGAAGCAAGGTCCGCGTAGCGTGCAATATGAGAATCATGTGTCATGTCTCGGATCTCACCCATGAATCCTATGAATACCTTTTCCGTGGCTGGCTAACTGATAGAGCGCCTTCAAACCGAAAGAATACCATATCTCCTACACTGAACTTAATAAGTTTTATTGGAGAATAGGAGTCACATTGTACCGCGGAGCGTAAGAAACGGCAATTCGTGCCACGTTTTTCAGTTTTTACGCAGCAAGAGTACGATTCGCCAAAATTCTCAGTTGTCACTTTATTTTAGAAACAACAAAAAATAATGAAAAAGAAAAAATCAATTCGGTTCAATATTAATCTGAATCATAATTTCTTAAGTCGATGTGTCCAAAACGGTATCCTAGGGTAGTTTGAGGAAAATTATCATTAAAAAAAGGGAAAAGAAAGGCTCAGATGAAAACAGGCCATTAAGCCACTTCCAGCTTCAGTGGGTCATTTTGAAGATTTTTTTTTTTCGTGGCGTATCTGAGAAGATAATTTCAAAATAATCGTGAATAATTTTAAGGAAAAATAGAACATTTTCTCGGTTAATGAAATCAATATTTAGAACTAGACATACGTGGTCATGAACCTTGGGTTTTTCCGTTTGAGCTTCAGGGATTATTTAAAACGTTTAATTGCTGTTAAGATTATTTAAAATTACTAGAAAGCTCTCAGAAAAATACTATTCTCGTGCTATATTCATGTTTGGCGACAATGATTATGATCATTACGTTTTTTTAGGGGGCTTAAAGGATCGTTGATCGCCTGTTTCCAAAGTATTGAAGTCAAATTTGCTTTAAACAACTAATACATCTTTATGAGCACCAACATGCATATCTACGGCCGTAGATCAATGATCAGTGATCCTGAAGCCAAAAGCTCAAGCCCTAAGTTGTGCGGATTATTTTGAGACTGTTTTGTGCGTTTCCCAAAGTTGTGAATCACAGATGAGCAATTGAAGATCACGATGAATTGAAAATAAATGTTTTAAGTTTGCCGACAGTATTGAGTGTGCGCAATAATGCGCCTTCTTCTCACGGAGGAAAGACAAAACCAGTCAAGACGTAGACCCAATTCTTCAGCGTGAACGGAGAACCCACCACTCAAATCCGCACTGTGACTCACAGCGGTTGTTTTAAGTAAATTTTCTCCACCATGGGCGTCATTTTTCAAATACCTCACCTGAAATTCTCGTTTGAACAGGCAACTCGTTACGAGCAATTCTCTGATTTCCGAAGTGGCTCATGCATGTACCACTATTCGATCAATAACCGCGCGTTCTCTATATTTATTGACGCTTAAATTGAAGACAATTATTCTCTGCAGCCAAGAGCCGGAATCTCGGGCTTCGTAAATACGCTATTTGGACCGCGTTAAGTAGAACAGAACCAAGCCACATCAGTTATTGCCAAATTTAATTGGGCTCAATTCTTTACATGAAATCAGTTGTGAGGATTTTTGTACAATTTCAGTGAATTTTCTGCATAGTGCGAAGCAAATTCTTTAAAGTTTTCATAGGAATCCGTACAAACGTTCTCTTGTAAAAAATTAAATCGCCCGGTTAAATCTTGGCAATAACTGATGTGGTTTGGTTCCTTTCTGCTAAACGCGCTACATTTATGCTCCGGATTTACCGGTTGGAGCTATAGTTTCCATGTGCGAACTTGCGACTCCTGCTGCACCCAGAGCTGCGCGGCTTTTTCATTTGATACGCGGGTTCATACACGGAGAAAAAAAAACTCGTGCGTGGGACCCAAAGTTTAGGTCATATGGATCTCTGAATTTTTCAGATTGAGCATCTGAACACTTTAGGTCTAGCTGCCGAGGTTCGGATCACACATCTGAAACTTCAGTTCTTACATCTGAAGTACTTCGGTTCTCACATCCGAAGTACTTCGGTTCTCACATCTGAAGTACTTCAGATGTAAGAACTGAAGTTTCAGATGTATGATCCGAACCTCGACAGCTAGACCTAAAGTGTTCAGATGCTCAATATGAAAACTTCAGAGATCCATATGACCTAAACTTCGGGTCCCACGCACGAGTTTTTTTTCTCCGTGTATATAGGGTGATCTAGGGTTAAACGGCCAGACTGCAGGAGGCAGAACACCTCCAAACCCCCTCTTTAAATTGATTTTCGATTTTTTTTCTTTTTTTTTTTTTTTAGATCATTTATGACTTCAGGGCATAAAAGTACAGAGGAGTACATATTTTCGTGAGATTTGGTCCACAACCGTTGCCAAAATCCAGGAAAAACGATTTTTTCCCGAACTTTTTTTTGAGGGGGGGGGGGCGGCAGTAGCTCCGACTGGGGCAATTTTGGAAAAACCTTTATACTACAAAAGTCTTCTTTTGTCCCATTGAATACGCTCCTGCAGTCTGACCGTTTAAGCCTGTATCACCCTGTATTTTCAGCCTGTACTTGATGCTCTCAGTTCTGGTGGATGTCAATAGAATTCGGCTGTCATGCTTTTTCGCACAAAAAAGGAACTTCCGGCTTTTTCCCTACATGGCTTTTTTCCGTGACTACTTGACAGCATCACGAGACATGTTTTTATCACCTCTGCTACCTATACGTCGCTCATATTACTTAGTTTATGTCGCGCTTATTTACTAGTGTCTCTCGATTAATTTTCGTTTCTTCGCAAGGTTATGTCCGTTTTTTGTCGGTTCACATACAGTGGACCAACGAAAAACTTAAGGGACAGCTTATGAGTATGCGCCAGCCGAGCCCTACGTAATAATACACTCCTAGTCCTCACTTCACAATCGCGTAGGAAACATGCGTTTTTCTAAGCTCCTCGCTTTCAAAAACGACACTCATGGCACAAGTGTGTACATTTCGTGAGAGAAGTCGTTCCACCCAACCCTTGCGCACTACGGTGCTACACAATATGCAACATTTCGGACGCTTCCGCGCGCAAGTCGTTCTAATGCACAAGGGTTGGATGGAACGACTCCTCTCCCATGAATGTTCACCTGTGCCGTAGTATCGTTTTTGAAGCGCGTAGCTTAAAAAAAATGCAAATTGCTCACGTAGATTGTGAATATGGGAGTGTATCAGACTTTTTCGATGCTTTCATTGTGACTTCTGAGTCATTTTCTATGCGAAATAACTTAACTCTTATTTTTACTCTAGCTGAAGATTCCAGCAGCCTCGTTTAGGAAGACTTGCCCTACTGTCGTGCTAAGCGAAAACGCCGTATGAACATTCGAGAATTGCTAAATTCTATCCGATAAAACGCTTATTCTTGAGGAAAGTTATGCATATTTCTCCTGGAAATTTTCAGACAATTTAGATCAAATTACATGAACAAAATTATCTGAGAAATTGACAGAAGAATATTCAAACATTTTCCTATAAATTAGCGACTGTCCTCGAATATTTGGCAACGCCTGAAGGCTCATACGGCGTTTTCCTCAGCACGGCAGTACTGTGAGGGCAAAAAAAACTGAAGCGCCTTCTTTTTTGTCCGTATGCAACACGGACATCTTTGAGCCAAGAATAGTTGTATCAAGGCGCCTTCCGATCATCGTCGCATCATCGGTAGCACACTGAAAAAAAACACACTGGATCTAGAGTCCAGATTCTTAAAAACATGGACAAGAAAAAGTTTTCTTGATTCAATCAGAATCTATCTTAAATCAAGAACCAAGCCTCTTAATTTAAGCGGATTTCGTTTTGATTCAAACAAAAGTCCGATTGAATCAAGAGTATTTTTTCTTGTCAATGTTTTCAAGAGTCTGGACTCTAGATCCAATGTGTTTTTTTTTTTTCAATGTACTGCCGTGCTGTAGAAAAACGCCGTATGAGCCTTCAGGCGTTGCCAAATATTCGAGGACAATCGCTAATTTATAGGAAAATGTTTTTTGAATTTTTTTTTTTTTTTCCAGTGTATTGTAAGGGCAAAATAAAACTGAAGCGCCTAATTTTTTGTCCGTATGCAACACGGACATCCCTAAGACAAGAATAGTTGTATCAAGGCGCCTTCCGATCATCGTCGCGTTGTCGGTAGCACGGTAGTGTAGTAGTGTCTTACGAAGGTGGGGGGGGGGGGGGGGGTGGGGGTCCAGAAATGATTACTGCGGACTTTATTTACGTTCCGTAGGACTCCTAGGAGTGAAAATAAGCGGATTCCTTCGGACGTCGGATGCCGGTCCGTGACGTAGGTGCGAATCAGCGGAGGTTACGGAGGCTCCCGCGGCGAGGCGGAGGTGCGTGCGGCGGACTCCCGCGGATTTCGCGCCAGTTACCGACCCGAGTTCCCACGTGCCGGCCGTGCCGCTCGCGGTTCCTCAATCCTCGCGTGTTTCGCCGAAATCCCCCGACCGACCCGTATCCCAGTGCTAGCCGTGATGTGAATCCTCCTGGAGTACTATTTTGTGTTATAAGTGTTGTTTTCAGCCATCTCACGCCTTCCGGTCTAATTACAGAGACGTCGGGAAGCAGAGTGGGGGAAAAATCGGTGAGATTTTTCTTTTTAATTTTTTTTTATAAGGCAAAAGAAGTACACACTGGTAAAAAAAAGTTGCGTAGATCTAGAGTCCGGACTCTTAAAAACATTGACAAGAAAAAATACTCTTGATTCAAATGGAAATCCACTTAAATCAAGAGGCTTGGCTCTTCGATTCAAGGAAAAATCCGATTGAATCAAGAGTATTTTTTCTTGTCAATGTTTTTAAGAGTCTGGATTCTAGAGCCAATGTGTTTTTTTTCCAGTGCAGGGAAGAATGTTGGGGTAGGGCTTGTCAATCTTTGGATCGTATTTCGCGGAATCAACACGATTACTGCGTTGTAAAAATTGTGCATCCTCATTCTTCATCTTTACTTCAAAAACATACTTATAAAACAGTTTTTGTACTCAAAATTGTTGATTTGATAGGGAAATGATACCTACTAGGGATAAATTTTATTACTGTGCACATATGTAGTATTTTTGAAAGAAAAAGAGAGATTTTGGATTGCCTCAATCGGAGATTTTTCCAGTTGTTAATTTTTTTTCGCGAAGTATGTCGGATGAAGTGCCATGTTGAAGTGAGGTTGCATCAAAGGAGGAGGAAGTGTTTGCACGACTTTGAAAACACCAATCTGCTGAATGCGATTTGTTTATCTCTTTTCACTCTTTGATCCGGTTCTATCCTGGAAGGGTTCTGAAATTAAATATTCGTAGTTCCTAATCAAGATCTCGTGTACCAAACAGACAGTGCAATAAAATTCTAAAAATTAGTCAAATTAAATTGTAAACGAGGATTTGAACTCTCATTGAAATCAATTGGACTCATCTTAACGAAAAAACCCGATTCCTTGACGGTTTTAACGTCTTGTTAAGGGAAATAATAGATTGCATCAAGAAATCGACTTATTGGGCCAGGTAAAACTTTTTCGCGATAAGGAAACTCTCTTCGCAACGGAGGAAATTTCACTTGGTGCAGTTAACGATTCCCTTAACACTGCGAGTTTCTCCTTATCACAAAACTGCCAAGCAAACTTTTTTTCCGAGAACGAATTCTACTTCTCCAGTGCGCTCATCAGTATTTCATCAAATGTAATCCCACACTAAAGAAATTTCAGTATGTAACAGGAGATGTTGGCATGGGACAATCATCAGAGACTTTTCCTGTTGTTAATTTCTATGTAAAACCTGGCGGAAGTCATTCGTCTAGCATCTACATTGATGCTTAATGACTAGTTTAAACGACTCTCTATAAAATTTCGGTTTTTCTCGTCAACGTAAAATTTGGGTTTATCAAATTCAATCCAAGGTACCTGAAGACGTTCATTACACCTCCTTAAAATATTCTGTGAGAAATGTTTGCTGCGCTCATCGTTGTATTTGCAAAATATCCAAATAGGAATGCATGTAAAACCTCGAGCGAAGTGTGCATTTTTAAGAAAATACTCAAACCATTTTCGGTGGTTTCTTGAACTCACCCGGTGTTTGTTTAAACCAGTGCACAATTATTGTACGTTTCCTATGACAAAACAACTAAAGTCCCCGTTCATGCGCTCACTGTCTCAATTTTTGATCTTCATTTGCCTAAAATTGAGGGTAATAAGTCATTTTCGTGTTTTTGTCAAAACTGGTTGCATCATAAAGACAAAGTTCCCGGGTGCATACGCTGATTCAATGCATATTTCTTTGATGCAGTGCATTCGAATCGGCGGATTAGATGCGCTTTGAGAGTTTTTTTATAAGCACGTAAAAAAAAGTCAAATCCTATTTCACTGCTTTAAATATTTTAACGTTTTAATTTTGGACAATTCGGCTTGAGAGTACCTAGAGCACATATGAGTAGGTACATTGCTACAACACTAGGATCTGAGAAACGTCTGCTTCCTACTCTATTCACACGACTGTGTCAATTGTACGCGTCCAAGATTCCCAGAATCTGAATACAGAATTTGCTGATGCTTGAGAACTGAAGAATCTCATTCATGAACGTAGACTACTTGGTGAATGGGGCCCTACATATCTCCTCATACTTACTTATTATAGTTTACCTTTGAGATGAATGGAAAAGAACAATCCCAATTGCAACCCAAGTTCATACAATAATTCTGAAATTCATTCGCAAGAACGTTCCAGAATTGCATATTTTTCTTAATTTAAATGTTCTTCTTTCCTTTTTTTACAACAAAAAGTAAGAGATTTTTACGAAAATGCCGTAGTATCAGCTTACTGTCATTCATTCGCGAAGAGATGTTTCCATGAATGGTAAAACAGGGAATATTAAACGATTTGACGTACGTATAAAATCACATATTTATAACTTAGCGAATGAACGGGATATATTGGAGGTAAAACTTAAACCACTAGTACCGCACATTTTTTACTGTATGTCAATTGAGCGTTATGATCAGAGAAGTTAGGGATTTCGTACCCTGTCAGGATAAACCTAAAAAAATTCGGAAATTTGTTTTGCCGTTATCGAAACGGACACTTTAGTGGCAACCACAGCGGACATTCAAATAAAACATATCCTACGCTTCTTTTGAGGAACAGTCGAGTCTCCCGTCATCCCTCCGCTCTGTTTCTTTGAGCAATCGCTGTAAAAACTTTTCGCATTGATTCTCAAGCGTTATTTTGATATATGAGACGTGTCAATCCCAACGTTTCAAGCAATTTTTCTTCTCTTTCGGAGGGTGACTGTTTCAAACAGTATAATTTTCAGGAAGTTTCAGCACAGCAGTCTAAAGCGGCGCTTGATGTGATACCTGAAGAGCGTCAAAAAACATAAATATTTAGCGTTACATAATTTACGGACAGCCTCTTATCAGAGCTGTCGGAACGAGTCAAAACCCCCGTTTTTCTGGGGCAATCAGTCACGCTCTCGGGCGCAAAAATATTTCCCTCGAACGTCAAAAAAATTTGACGCGAAAACATCTCGAGGAGATATAAAGGGCCGGAAAACGATTCGAAGCGTTACGCGGGCCCACGCGGTTCCGGCGCTTATTATGCCAGATTGTGCTGAAAATGAGCCCTTTTCCCCTATTTTAATCCGTGTGTAAATTATCCATATTTCACCGCACAATCTGGCAACTGTGCCTCGGCGGGAGGGCGGGGGGGGAGGGGGTGGAAAGCGAGCGGAGCGAAAAATTTACCGCGTCAAAGACTAGAATCATGCAAAACAAATCGTACGCGCGAGCCGCGGTGACGAGACGACAGATCCGTAGATTTACGCTGCCGCTTGAGTCAACAAAGGGACAGATTTACGCATTCATTGATAGGATAACTTACGCGCCGGAACACTTTGCCAGATTTGCCAGGTGATCACCGAGCGGCGTCTCCCAAAAATAGAGCTGGAAATAAATTGTCATAAATTTTCCTTACTTTTTCCTTATACCATTATTTAAGTAAACTGTTGAAAACATAAACTTGCCAAGTCGCTAATTTTAATTTTTATACCGTATTCATTTCATAATGGGTCACCGAAGCTCGTATTTTTTATTTCATATTCCGATTGTACCAAGTGAGGAGATTACGCGGTGATTTATTGCGTATTTTTGGAGCCGAAATCCCGGATAAGCCCGCTTTTAAAAAGTCTATAGACTCGAGGGGGTATTTCAATAGTGCCGCAATGGCGGGAAATGATGGAAGTGCTGTGCCATGGCAGTTAAATCGCCATCTCTTCTCATTTTCCATCGATGTTTGTTAAAATGAAATGTATTACAATGTGGAATTGTTGCTTGCTTACTACCGATAGCATGAATGAGATTCAATTATTTGAATCTGTAAGTTTAGTCTCAACCTTCCTATCGTTTTCATATTAGATAGACTTTCGGCGGAAGTCGTAGGTACCCGCGCTTGATTCTGATTGATGCTGGATGACTATCAGTTATGCGCGAAACCGGGACGTTTCGAAGCGGAAAATTTGCGCTTTTTGAACTGCGGATTTCTTGGTTTCTGAGTTTCCTGTTTGCGTTTTTAGTGTGCTCATCGTGTTCTACGTGTTATTTACCTTCGACAAATGCATTTGCTAGTCTACATTAGCTCATGATTTAGCGACCCATTTGTTTGGAAAAATTTTGTCGTATTTTCAATACAATATCTTACTCAGTAATATAAAATCTTGAGAGTAGCGCGTAACCCGTATAAGACCTAAAGCGCAAAGCGCTCGGTGGTTTGGACCGCGATGCGGTCCGTGGGGGTTGCCTCTTAGTTTATCACAGGATTCGCAAATACTTTTCTACATTGTCCAACATGTTGGTATCTGGTTGCTTTTTTTAAGAAAATGGGATTAGTGGTAGCCAGGGCTAGTTAATATATTTAAGTCAAGACTTATATAAATAAGAGATCTTATTACGAAAGTCCTCTTAGCTTTTTGGCTTGTACCATCGTCAGGACAGTGGGCAAAAAACAAGGGTTGAACTTGAGGGTACGTCTGGGATGCTCTCCTATCATAAACAATTCTCATACAATCATCATAAACAACCTCTTATCAGTACAGCAACACGATTCATGTTCAAATATTTCATTTATGTATAAGTCTTTACTTGATGATATCACGCAGCACTGGCTGTTATGAAACCCTGATTCTTAAATGTGTCATCTCAACAAAATTGAAAAACTCGGCAGTAGTTATCATGGGCTCGATTACAATGCAGGAAGGCAAAATATGTTTTTCTTTCCCCAATCGCTCGTTGCTACGCCTGTCCTTTTCAAAATTTTGGCAACGGTAGTAACTACAAAATAATTCGCATAAATTGATGTAATTGTCCTGAATTTTACGGACTTTATCGTAAAACGTTCGAAAAGAAATATCGAATATTTTTTCAAGAATGGAGATGTTGCATGTGTGAGGAATTTGCGATTTGACTGTGGATTCTTATGTAAAAGTTCGCGAGAAACACGATGGTGCCACTGGTTTGCTCTGAAATCAATTCCCAAGCTCAAAAAAAGCTCTCAAGTTGAGGCCAAAATGGAAGGGATATCTCACGCTATCCTGAGAGTCAAAAAAACTCTCCATGCAAAGATAGGGAGCAAATACGTTGACAGGGCTGCCATTTTATTTGGGGACTCTAAAACTGAAAAAACGGCATCACTGCTAATGTATTTGCTCCCTATCTTTGCATGGAGAGTTCGTTTTGATTTAGAGGTGGAGTCTCAGGATAGCGTGGGATGTCCCCTCCATTCTGGCTTCAACTTGATAGCTTTTTTTGAGCTTGGGGTGCGATTTCAGAGAAAACCAGCGGCATCATCGTGTTTCTCGCGAACTTTTACATAAGAATCATCAGTCAAATTGCAAATTCCTCACACATGCAACATCTCCATTCCCTCATTTAGTTTTCCAGTCAAAAATAAATTTCAGCGAGAGATTTTCAACATCGCAAAAAAAAATACATGCTTTCATAGAGTACCATTAAATACAGATCAGTAAAATAAAGCTTCAGCTCCGCTTGTCAGAGAACGCCAACAGTGCCGCAGAATCATGTTTTGATGGTTTAATCCTGCGGATTAGCAATAAATAATGATATCTCCGCCCAAAGGCAACTTTTTTATTTTTTTATCACTGATGAAACGGATGTAGTGGAAACTATTGCATGCATTTATACGCTGAATGACGCTGATAATCTTGTTTTAGAAGGCTGGTATTATCTTAGTTATGCATATCGTTTATAAAACTCAATAATACATATGTCGAAGGCAATTAGTCAAATCAGGCATTTTATCAAATGCCCAGGCAAACAGTCAAATTTTGACAGTTTACGGAATTCTGTAAATTTATGGTGAGGAGTTCTTGGGTTTTCAATATTTTAAGAGGAATAACTCTTCAAATTCGCAAACTCTCCCGGTTCCTTCCTTTTTACATGCCTTTAAGACATTTTACCTTACAACACCCTTTTTGCTCTTCAGTGGTGAAAGTGCGACTCCCAGAATATATGTGAAAAAAATTGAAGTGAGAGAAATCATAGTCTGTGAGCCTGATTTTTAACAGTACCAACACCGTAACGGTATCGTTTTGTTTGCACACCAAATACCATAACTATGATCAATGATTCTTAGATGATCACGATAATTTGGTTAAAATTTCCCCGCGCAATATGGAACATGTATTAGCCCGATATTAAATTTCTATCCGCGTTTAAATTACAATCAGCATAAAATTAATACATTTGCTTTTTTCTCAATTGAAGTCTCTATTTAAAATAACTCCGAGTCCATCGATGTTTCGTCTTTTTTTCACGTATCACGTCTTGATTCGGTTCTTTCACGACAAGTTATTATATTCGTTTGACACAACATGAGGACCGAAATTCGTAAAAAAAAAAGCCATGTTTATTGTGCAAGGGAGTAATTGACCCACTAATGGAAACTTTGCCCATTAAAAAGCGAGCACGATTGCTTTGGTTATTCCGCTCCTAGCCCGATGCGAGCGATCAAAACCGGTTTCCTGAGGATAGGTCGATTCAAAAAATCATAGCAGGAGCGACGTTGGCGGACTAATGCAACTAATATTGGGAGATTTTGTAGTTTTACCGCCGGATTAAACAAAGATCAAATGGGAGCTCTTCACACCTTTAACTTGTGGAAAAATTCAATTTTTTTAAATTTCCATTTACAAAAATCCAGTGTGTAGAAACAAGATGGTGGTACAACGCCCAGAAGTGCCTTTTTATCATACTACTATTCAATTTATTGTGTTCACTTAAATTAAATTGTTTATTTATTTTTTTGTGTTGTTAGTAAGTTTGCAACTATACGAGTCAAGCCAAAGTTATTTCAAGTCTTCCATTTTAAAATAGTGTCATGGTTTGACTTTTCTTTAAATTACGAAGCTGATACAACGTTGAATTTCTGTAAATATTTTAAAGCAGCAACGGTTCATTAGTTGCTTTTTAGAATAGTAACCGTCCATCAACCATCAGAACAGATTGATTCCCTTCAATTAAGTTTTTTCAGTTCAAGCATACAGCAATAACATTCTTTAATATGGAGACTTAGCTTGGCATCTTTCTTTTAAAACAATAAAGTAAAATCAACAAAATGTATTTAAGAAACAAATTGAAAAATTTATTCATTTTGGTTTCTTGATGTTTTTAGGGAATGGTCATGTTAGCCTCCTGATAGAAGTACTTTTATGGATCGTATTCGATACATCAAACGGGTGAGATTGTATCGATATCGATTGGTTCGACATGTAAACACAGCCTCTAAAGTCAATTGAGTGATCCAAGGAAACGGATTTCCTGTGGTAGGTTTTTTATTTTTGTGAGAATTAAAAAATGGCGATGAAAAGTGAAATTTTCAGGAATTTTCTCATATGCACCTTTTCATACTTAAATCATAAACTCTTTGTTTGAGTTATGTTCTGATGTTCTGAAGCAAACGATACATCGAACCACCAT
The DNA here is from genome assembly GCF_918797505.1 of Bemisia tabaci. Classification (NCBI taxonomy): domain Eukaryota; kingdom Metazoa; phylum Arthropoda; class Insecta; order Hemiptera; family Aleyrodidae; genus Bemisia; species Bemisia tabaci. Next base: position 19,894,138 of record NC_092796.1, read on the forward strand.
CGAATACGATCTATTGCTATATATTTGACATGAGGTTCTTTTAATTACGACCTATTCTGGGAGTCTTGGCAACGCTGTTTTACATATTCATTCGTTGGGGGCTATTCAGCGGGACGCTTATATTTGTAATCATAAATTTGGCACCGATTACCTGACAAGGCGGAAAAAAAGACGAGAAATTTTTGCAACATATCGCGATGTAACGGCGGTGTTTGGGGACGTTTCCGCAGAAACACAATAGCATCACAGCGGACCGTTCGACTAAATTGCCGCGCTGAGTAAAGGCCGCTAACTCGAACGCAAACCTTACGCAAATACGTCGTTTTTTACAGTGCAAATCGATAAAAGAAGGATTAATATTCGTTATCCGGACTTTGTATCGTCGAGAGGTCCAGCGGTAATCGGAACGAGTGAATAACCCGACAAAGCAGAGGATCGCTCCCGCGCAGTTAACAATTGCAAAAACTCCGAGACCCCAAAATTACATTAGTTTTAACAGGGGAATTTTCATCTGAAAATTAAAAGGGTCATTTGCGCTGGTCACAGAATCGTGTTTTGAAGGTGTATGTATATGGAGGTAGAGTAGCATGGAGGGTATGGATTCGATCCAAGTGAGTCCATCGAAAAATAAAAACGTGAATCCATCAAAAAGTAAAAACGTGAATTCATCGAAAAATTAAGAACGTGAATCCATCGACGTGGACCGATCGACACCGACTCGATCGAGAAATTATTAAAAAACCGGTGTCGATTCAATCGACATGAATCGATCGAAAAATAAAACTGTGGACCGATCCACAACGATTCGACAGACAACCGTGAATCAACCGACAAATCCGTGAATCGATCAGCAAAGTCGTGAATCGATTGACAAACCCGTGAGTCGATCGAAAAACCCCTGCATTGATCGATAAAATCTGTGAGTCGATCGACAAACCTCGATGATCAATCGGCAAACCCGTGAATTGATTGGAAAAATCTGTGAGTCGATCGACAAACCCGTGAATACATTGAATTAAGTCGATCGGTTCACGTTTTTATTTTTCGATAGATTCATGTCGATCGAGTCGGTGTCGTTCGGTTCATGTCCATCGATTCAAAATTTTATTTTCCGATTGATTCATGTCGATCGAATCCATACCAATAAGGCCAATGTGTAGGCCGTTATTTGGAGAGGCACTTTCCGTGCATCGCACATTGCTACTGTGAGGGCAAGAAAAACTGAAACGCCTTCTTTTTTATCCGTATGCAACACGGACATCCATACGACACGAATAGTTGTATCAAGGCGCCTTTACGATCACCGTCATCGCTGATTTTCAATAGGCCGATGGAAGAGCTGAACGTTACGCCTAAGTTAGATTCTACTTGTGAATTACAAAACTACCAAAAACCCTCAAAAACATTTCCGGGTATAAAATCCGGTCGAGAAAATTGACTTGTTTCACCTTAACCAAAAACATTTCCTTTCACCCCTCCGAGAGGGTTGATAAAACTAACTATGAGATTGGCAAAAACCAAGCTTCTTCATTTTTATTTTCCTGATGAGCCGCAATTTGTACCAAAGTATCTAACATTGCACTGAAACTCGTCATTACATGTTTAAACCTTATCGAATTACGATTCTCTCTGATTAAAGCCGAAAGTGATCACATTTGCGCCAAACGGTCGCAAAAACTACTAATCAATGTGGTCATTAACTGAGGAGCTGTCCAAATCTGTGTATTGGTCGTATTGATTTAACTGTTTTAGGGTAATATAAAACGTAAATAGCCTTTTTCCCCTTTCTTGTTTGCTCAATGGACGAGAAGAGGAAGAATTATCTGCAAGAGGGGCTCGGGGGGACCGAGGTCGTAATTTCTGACGGGGGCGGTTTAATGTAAGGGGGGTCAGGGGTATGGGAGGGTCTAAACCGGAGAGAACGATAAAACCGACGTTGCCAGTTTGAAGTTTAAAAAATCTTTTTTGAGAACACAACATCAGGGTGGCATGAAACATAAGAAAGAAATAAAGTATTGGAAATTTCAGTGCAATATTTCATGAAATTTCACAAGGCTATGAAATATTTCATATTTTTAAGGGGCTAGAGTATGTAGCCCGCTCTCAAATATACAAAAATGGAAGAAAGTCGCTATTTTTAAATTTTGCGAAACATAAAAAGGAACCGGTATTTTTCAATATCTTTCATACATTTCTGAAATTTCATGAAATATTTCACGTGATTTTTCTATATTTTATTTTTCATGAAATTCTGTCACCCTGCACCACATACCTTCAACATCTCCTTGCTAATGAATCTAGTCGGTTTACCAAAATGATGAATCGAGAGGGAAAAAGAAAGAAGTAATCCAAGGCGCGGCGCACACTACAACGAGTTAATAGAAGAGTTCGGACATGAATTTTTTGGCTTTAATTTCAAATTTTGATGTTTGCATATAGTCACAAATTCAATTTGAAGGGATATGTCTGTAAGAAAATTTCGCGAAAAACTCAAAAGGGCCCCTCTTGAACTTTTTTGTTTTATATTTTCGAAAATATAAGCTTTTAAAGTTTTCAGATTTTGTCCGAATTCTCATATCGACTCGATCTATTGTGCGGCGTACACTTAAAAGTGCGGCACCTAAGGCGTGCGAGCTCGCCAAGCACGTCCGAAAACGAGGGCGGCATAATTATCTGTCAAAGGAATCCGATCGAGTTCCTTTGACGGTCGTTGCATCGATGTCGGTGCGGTACTTTTTTCTCTTCTTCTTTTTTTAAAAAGAAAAATTAAGTAAGAGGGATAACGAATTAAATTCAGAATGTACGTTTTTCTTAAAAAATTAAAGACGACGAAAATTCTTAAGACAAAGCGTGAGGACGAAGATCACAAAAATTCGACAGATATCTGTCGCGGGCAATTACTCAAATTAGGCAGGCGGTCAAATTTGGACAATTTACGACATTTTGTAAATTTCTGACAAATAACTGACGAGATCTCACTATTTCGAAAAAAATTACTCATTAAATCTACGAACTCTCCTTGTTTTTTTCTTTAAATGCTGTACATGCACTTAAGTGTTGAAACTTCAAAAATTCTGTGTTAGTGACATGCTGCAAATTTCAAGATATTTCTATTATCTAATTCCTGAAAAACATTGCTGATGAAAACTAATTTAGAGCGAGGGTACCTATCATAATTTCCACAATAGAAGCATAGCATGCCTACGAAAGTTAAATGTTGTCCCTTTAGTTATTTTTCACGATATTGCTCATCTCAACGAGTATGCGGAGAGGGTGTGCGTGGACAATTCATGATTGTTGAAACGGATGAGTTTTGGACGATATTAATAACGGCTGCACTACAAAATAGAGAAGCTAACTTACTGGATGCACATACATATCGACGGTGTAAGTCGGCAATCACATAACTCGGTTTGCGACGTCGCAGACTTCCTATCATACTTTATTTTTTAAACGGAAAACTTCCCAACGGCAATTCTTCAAAACTGCTGTGATTTTTCTTCTCTGTACGAAAAAAATTCTGCAAAAACTTCAAGGATTGATGTCTATTTGTTCTCCTTTCAAAAAATAACACGGAGACGAAGATTTTTAGACACCGCAAACGAGTTATGTAATTGCCGACTTACACCGTCGATATATAGGAGTTTCACGATGTATTCCATCAGTTGTGTAACCGACGAACCGAGGAAACAAATGCTGAAAACTTTTCGTTTTTGTAATTTTTAAGATGTGATGTAAGGCCCCGTGCAAAATTTTGAAAACATAATTCGAATTTTAAAACAAGGAAACGCTTTCAATTCTTTTATTCGACCGATTCATAATTTAACAAAACTTTCTTCCTCGATATGGCAGTAAAAACATTTTCTCCGTGACCCGTGTGTGCGAGCGACAAAAACCTCCACTGTCCTGAAAAACAGAAATTATTCAACATTTGAGGAAATCTCCCAATACTGTCACCATTGTTGACCTTTTTTATCATGCAATATCAACACTGGGTTTTGAGTCTCCTCGATCCGGTCGCCTGCTTCCTTGTTTGATTTTACGTACGTACAGACTGATGAGCGCGTCTGCGGCGAAATCTCTCGACGAATTTATTCGCCGTGCGGGAGATCCCACGGTTAAAAAAAAATAACATGCACATCGTCAGATGAACCCTCAATATGGGAGAATACACATACCATGGAGCTCATGTGAAAATTGACACGATCTCTTGTTCAAGACTACGAGTTCATAAATCGAACACTATGCGAGGAATATGTAATCCCCGCTGCGGAGGTTTAGGGTAAGATTAGTTCCACAACAAGTTGAGCCGATGCCTACTAATGTAATAGAAATTTCCCGGGAAGAAAATCCAGCGCCAACGTGTTGCACCGATGGCAGGGAATCGAGAGGAGATTGTTTTTCGCGTAATCGGTTCCCGGGTTAAATTGCCCCCGGCGCCTCCTTGCCAAATCGCGTTACACGGAAGGTGAGCGTATTGCATCTGAAAATGCGTGATTTTTGTGTTGGAAATACTGAAGAAAATTCTTTCGAACAGACGAACCGTGTTTGTTCACGTTCGTGGATATCAGACGGTTTTCTTCATAAAATGACATTTTGAATATTTTACGCAAGAGGAAGTAGCTATGGAAAATAAATGGATGAATTTTCGGAATGTGTAAATACGTGCATAGAAGGTGAGCGTATTGCATCTAAAAATGCGTGGTTTTTGTGGTGGAAATACTGAAGAAAATTCTTCCGAACAGACGAAACGTGTTTGTTTACGTGCATGGATATCAGACGGTTTTCTTTATAAATAGGCATTTTGAATATTTTACGCAAGAGGAACTAGCTATGGAAAATAAATGGACGAGGTTTCGGAATGTGTAAATACGTCGCTCCTCTGAAGTAAGGGCGTATCTCAATTTGCACATGAGCTCCAGAAAGTATAGAGTTACACGGAGACCAGGGCTCATGTGGAAATTGAGATACGCCCTTACGTCCGAGGCCAGACGAATAGAGTTGCTTTGACATGACATGATAGTCCAATTTCCGCTTCTGAAGTTGAGCTGTATCTGACTACTAGCTGAAGATATCATTTAAACTTTTATTTTTGCCAGCTTCCGGCCAATCGTTAAAATGTTTGTTGATTTTTCATACATCACAATTTTGTGGTAATTTCGTATTTACATGATTTAAAAATTCATACATGTTACAAGCATTTTACAAATACACACAGCAACTGAGGAAATGTCGCAATTTATCGGTGCCAAAGCTAGCTAAAAATCGTTCATATTACGTCGACGTTAATATGTATTTCAATATGACGGCACATCCGATCGATTTTTAATCATCATAATAAAACTTCAATAAACATGTACAGACAGTTCCGAGTTCCAAGTGGAGCAGTGCATTTAAATTATATTCCAAGCCCATAAACTAAGCAGGGATGTACATTCTAAGCAAATATAATTGATCGATTAATTTCTTTGAAATGAAATAATCTTCATTATTGATATTTCAATGATCCATTACTACCTTCTGTCGATCGTCGAATCGTTATCGAATAATCTTAATCGATAAATCCTTATCTCACCAATGCTTTCCATCGAAGGTCATTCGATATTGATTCAACAATCGAGCCGCTGCTCCGTCACCACTCGGCCTCCTTCAAAACAAAGTCTAACCAAGGGTTGAGTCGTAGCCCACACATCAAAGAATATTAGGAAAACAAATTGAATGAAGACAAGAAATTAGAATAAAATCGCGGGAAACCCGAATAATTGCTACACCCTCAACGGCTGAAATCGCGTTAGAGTCCATTTACTCGTGCGTTCGAGTATGAGTTTCCGGAAGGGGGAGGATTCGGCGAAATCGGAGGGGGAGGGAGGGACGACCCTACATTCCGGCGTTGAATTGTACGGCTGGCTGCTCCTCGACGACGTAATATCCCGGCGCGATGTTCGAGAGCTTTGATCTCTCTTCTCGCGTTCCGGTCCTCGGCGACGACGCACAATGGATTCAGTTTACGGGAAATGTCGGACAAAATTTTGAAACTTTAAAAGGTCATAACTCCGTTCATAAGAAACTTTGTGCTTTTGATAGTGGTTCCCATTGGTTTCCTCGTAAAATTCTCCTCTAGAAACACCCATTGATATTTGAAATGTGATGGAATAAACATCTAAATTTGCAGTTTAGTCAACAAGTTCTTGTCCGACCTTTCTGATTGACTCGACCCACTGTGCGGCGCTCGCGGAAAAGCCCCTTTTCCCGCGGCGCCAGCACCGACAACGCGTCCGCCACTGTCGCCCGTAACATATTTTCCGAATGGGACGAAGCGCGCGTAAAATTATTTCTAATTGCTGTCTTCCCGGTTCCTCTTCCGCCCAGACTTGAAGGGGTAACAGGGTTTTCAGCATGTTACTCTCCTGCTGCCGAGTTGTCTTCGAAAAATCGAGTTTGGTTTTGAAATAGGGGGTACTTCCTCTGACCGCTACGCGGTCCAACCTCTCAAAGCGCCTCGCACCCGGGGTTTTATGCATTACGCGTTACTCTCGTGATTTTATAACATGAAGTAAGATGTAGCTTTAGACTTCTTGAGTTTCTTTTCATGGTATATTGATTCATTCTTCCAGGGAATGAAAATCGTTTGCCTTTTTCTTTTCTGCCTCAACTTCTTCCTCAATCTCTGCTTGCACCAGTTCTTTCTTGTCCCCTCCTCCGCTCTCCATATCTTGTCGTCTCACTAGTTCCTTTTTTTAAAAAAATTTTCTATTTGACTTGTTCTTTTTCATTCTCTTATTTTACCCCTATTTCCTGATTATTTCATTCTTGTTATCCTTTCCATATGCATACGTTTTACTTTTTATTACTTATCTTCTTACGCAACTTTTTACTTACAATTAGTTCTAATTTTTTATCCCACTTCAATCTCCATTTGTGTATAAAAAAGGCGAAATCTATACCTGCATCAGACTTAGTTCATTTCGACAGCGGCAATTCTTGAAAGTTGGCAACACTATTTCTCCTGCATTTAAATGTGTGTAAAACAATCGATTCTTAGTGAGACAGCTTTCCTCACCTAAAATCGATATTTTGAATGGATTTAAATGGAGAAAAACCGGTGTTGCCAACTTGCGAAGTCGCCACTGCATTTGGATCAGAGTTCAATTAACCCAATCATTTTTAGGAGGGCCTAAGAGCAAAAAACTCATGCTGCGTTGAAGTTGTGGCGGCCAAAGAAATCGAAGCTCAAATTATGTTATGATTACACTGTTCGATTTTGCCCCTTGCAACTTGTCCACAGCGCAAGGATTTCTTATTCCACAACTTTGAGCACTGAGTGCAAAAATAGGCGAAAAACGTGGCTTTACGATGTTTAAAAGTTAAATCTCCTCAGCAAACTTCAATATTTACATCCGCGAGAATATTAAATACTCAGCCGAATAAAGAGCTTGAGTCGACTCTTGCAAGGATTTACAAGGGTCACAATCCGGGCCAATATGCCCGGGCGAATCGCGGCAAATTGGAAAATCAGGAGAAGTTTTCCCGTCGATTTTAAGCGAAAGTACTCACAATGCTTCTTTCGCTCCCTTCAGCTAAATCGCCCTATTCCTCCGTAATAACTTTTTATGAAGCATATTAACAACTGCGAACATTAACAACGTCCGTCGTTTCCCAGATGAAGTAACGTAACTCCATCCAGAGGTTGCAAAATTGACAAGAAAAATGCAATTTTTTACAGGAGTGCAACACTGTACTTTCAGCCCAAATTGTGTATTATTCTTGCGTTTGATCAGAAGAGAAATCAGCGAAATTTTCAGTTAAAAATGTCCAAAAGTTTTCTGGGAAAAATACTATTTCCCACGGGAAATTTTGCAGTCCTGAGATCGAGTTACGTTCCTTCGTCATGAAGACGACACGTTATCCCGGGCGGGGTCGGAGCGGTATTTTAAAATGGGGAAATGATTGGTGACCGTAAATTGATAGGCTGGATACGTCGAAGTGGGCGCCAGGGAACCGAGCAGGGCCTCGCGTGAAGGAGAGAAACAATGACTAATTAAAACTAAAGTGATTCGAACAAGTGTCATAAATCCCGAGGCCAGCGGCGCGGAGGGGGGGGGGGTGTCTTTTATTACTAAGAGCAAATGTTTGTTCCGCGCGGAGCCCCTTGCTGGTATTGCCCGTCCCTCCGGGATTCTCCGACGCCGAACGCCGGGGGACCGATTTTGGCGCCAAGTTCAAATCCACCGATAGCGGACTCGGACTTGCGAAATATGCTTTTTCATACCGAGAAAAAAGGCGTAAAAAAATTGATACTGTGACATATAAATATGTATTTTTTGATATTTGCATTTCCCTCCCTGTCTCTGTCTGGTGTCTGTAGTCCTATTGGGGGATCCAGTCACATGACTTGATCCACCAATGGGAGAGGCGGACACCAGAGAGAGAGGGACGGTTATGCGGAGACGCCATTTTTTCTTCACTTCGGTCCTTGTCGTCTTAGCAGGTGCGTACAAGTCTTTGTTACTCCCAAAATGTGAGTTTTTTTAGGGGGAAATCACCCTTTCGGGTGATTTCTTAGTCATGTTTTTCTTCATTTGTGTTCGGGCCGGTCGGCGAGTCTTCCTCTCATCCTTATATCAGTGTTTTCTGGTTTTTCTTTGCGTGCTTTCCCTGCGCTGCACCGGCAGCATCGTCTCAATACAATTCCGGTTGAAGCACGAAACATTTTACGGCTTCTTTTCCTTCTTCTTTTTCTTCTTCCTCTTCAAAACATGAATATTCTATAAACTGGCTGTAACTGAAAATAGTACAACCTTAACCTAAATTTAGCCGGCCAGGTTGGCCTAGTGGTCAGCGCGTCTGACTCTAGGTCAATAGGTCCCGGGTTCGAATCCCGGTGGTGGCGTCTAATTTTCACGGAATTGACGAGTAGATCTGCTGAAACAGATTCTCCTCGGCCCTAATCCCTGAAAATTAGAAAAGCCTGGAGCATGGAGCCTGATGTCTACGGACACTAAACATTGTCTAAAGTTGGCTGAAGGTGCAATAGACACGAAGCCATTAAACCAGCAGAAAAAAAAAAAAAAAAAAAAACCTAAATTTAAATTGGTTACCTCCTCGATGCCTAAGCCGGGTCAAATTGAACCGAGATTTACTAAAATCACGGATTTTATGGGCCGAAACATACGCACTTTAGATATAGGTCTAGAAATACATCGTAATGAAAAGGATCAGACATCAAATTGAAAAAAAAAGCAAAAAGTGAGTGGAATTTTTTTAATTTTTGTTTTCATTTCCCGTAGAAATCCTAAGCCGTGTCAAATTGACCCGACTATCTCCTCCGGGTTTGGGAAATACGGTGCTAGTACACACGAGTTTGGTCAACAAATAAATCGCCAACAAAGCATCAGACATACCATTTTAAAAAAGAAGAAAATTGAGTGGCAACACATGCAGCCGGAGACAGACTTATTCGGGCCTCGTTTTTTAATTTTTCCACCGAATCAGAGCAACACCTCATTTTGACAGCATGCAGCATAGCATTGCGAGTTCACGCCTCGCGCCAAGGCGCCTTCAATTTTGCAGACGCAACACGGACATCCATCAAGTACGAATAGTTGTATCTCTGCGCCGTCATCAACACTCATCATTTCCCTTGCTCTATTCCCATATTGTGTCCGATTCCCGTTTGTCTCATTTGTAGTAGTGCTTCAGTGGCTACGTAAACAACCCATTCGAATATAGGAGGACGTGACCGGGCCTCGTTCTTTAACTTTTCCCCCTAATTTGAACGACCCATCACTGGCAGCATAGCGCGAAGCATTAAGAGTTCACGCCTCGCGGCATCGCGCCTTCAATTTTGTAGATACATTACGGTCATCCATCAAGCACGAATAGTTATATCTCTGCGCCGTGATCTAAACAAAGCAATAAAACACATATTGGTAGTTTTCTTGTTGGCCGTGATGACTCGATGCAAAGCCATTATTCGATAATTTCAATGTAGGGAAAGCTGAGTTTCCGACTTTTATTGTGCTCGCTGAAAAAATACGTCTTTTTATTTCTTATAAGAAAAATCCATGTGAATTTTCCACTTTAGTACGAGGGTCATCCAAAAAGTAAGGTTCCCTACCTTGTATCTTCCGAACGAAAAGAGATAAATCAAATCGGTAAAAACGTACATATTAGGCATACTCTAAGCTTTTAAACAAGCTCAAGTTTTTGAAAATCGGCCGTGGACTTCGCGAGAAAACTCAATTTTACTGAGACGACCTCCCGTCGTCGCGTGCCCACCTCCGAGGTCAGGATGCGCGGAGAGTCCCTTACTTCAGACTCGGCTTATCGCCTCTAAACATCAAATCGAAAAGGACTTTAAAAACTTTTATCAAGTAGGCCGTACTTTACTTTTTGAGATAGTCTTCGCATCTTTTTTGACGTTTCTGATATCATTACAGCAGCTCTTTCATGCCTTCCGCGTAAAAGGTCTCGTCTTGGCTCCAAAACCAGTCATTGCCAGCGATCTGTACCTCTAAATCGGTTGGAAATCGCTTTCCACAGTGGGAGTTTTTCCTCTCAGGAATAGACGAAAGCCACCTGAGGCTAAATTAAGAGAGTATGGAGGATTGGGGAAAAATTTTACCACGGTAAGCAACTGATTAGGAAGTGCAGATCGCGGGCAATGACTGGTTTTGGAGCCAAGACGAGACTTTTTACGCGGAAGGCATGAAAGAGCTGCTGTAATGATATCAGAAACGTCAAAAAAGATGCGAAGACTATCTCAAAAAGTAAAGTACGGCCTACTTGATAAAAGTTTTTAAAGTCCTTTTCGATTTGATGTTTAGAGGCGATAAGCCGAGTCTGAAGTAAGGGACTCTCCGCGCATCCTGACCTCGGAGGTGGGCACGCGACGACGGGAGGTCGTCTCAGTAAAATTGAGTTTTCTCGCGAAGTCCACGGCCGATTTTCAAAAACTTGAGCTTGTTCAAAAGCTTAGAGTATGCCTAATATGTACGTTTTTACCGATTTGATTTATCTCTTTTCGTTCGGAAGATACAAGGTAGGGAACCTTACTTTTTGGATGACCCTCGTATTTTTCATGTCTTAAAAATTGTTACTTAATTTGTCAATTCACTGGAAAAAAACACATTGGATCTAGAGTCAAGACTCTTAAAAACATCGACAAGAAAAAATACTCTTGATTCAATCAGATGTAAACTTAAATCAAGAACCAAGCCTCTTAATTTGAGCGGATTTCCTTTTGATTTAAGCTTAAATCTGATTGAATCAAGAGTCCTTTTTTTTTGTCAATGTTTTCAAGAGTCTGGACTCTAGATCCAATGTTTTTTTTATTTCCAGTGTTTAATGAAAAAAAAAAAAGTTTCCTCATGTTAGAGATAGACAAGGCAGTTATGGCCCATGCCGCATAATTTAAAATTCTACAACAATGTCGCATCCAGTCAACTTAAGGGAGAGTTTTTCCTTATTTTACAGGATAAAGTAAGCACATTGAATCAGACTTGGTGTATTAATCAATTTTTATTCTCTGTTTCAGTGGCATCGCGCTGAAGGAGTGAATGACGAAACTTCCGAAATAAAAACTGGCCGAGGCAATGATTACCGTATCGAAGCGCGTATGAAGAAGGATACATTCTCCTTGGGACAGAGTCGACTTACCGTATTACCGTAACTTACGGATAAAGTGCAAATATCTCTCCATCCTTTAGACGACTGAGTGTATTGACACAGGCTTCGCGATTGCCACAAAACTATCATCATCGCATCAACCCAAGTGAATAGCATGCGGATACTGCTCATGATCTGAAATTTTCGCAAACGAATACAGTTGAGAATTTGTTGTTGATTTTCAATTATTCGTAGAATCAAATTGGGTAAATTCCTAATTCACTGTACTTTTGTGAGAATTCTTTAAACTTCGTGCTATTTAAAGACATGGATTTACAGAATACGTTCGTGAAACTGAAGTTGTTCTCTAAAAGTAATCACCACCAGAATGTTGATTGCCAACTCGCTGGTTGATACACAAGAGTTACCAAATTCTTTAAAAAATTCAAAGTATACATTTTTGAATAAATCAAATTGATTGATCAATAATCACTGAATGTAAGTTCGCTTCGGTAAAATTATGGAGGTATCATCGATATCACGCCATCTTGCGGGATTCTCTACATCTCTAGTTGAAAATACTAGTCCCGGCAAACGGACTAATACTCAAAGATGATTGCTGCGATATAAACTCAGATCTGCAAGTTTCAGGGTCACAATTTACCAATCGAACCGTGCAAAATTTAAACCATTTTCCATTGAAAGTTGAGAATACCAGCGGACAACATCTAATATGTCGAACTTTAGATTCTGAGTCAGCAATAAAAATGACCGAACGATATTCGTACAATTGGAATTGAATTATTTAGACTAAATCTAGTGATGATCAGAAGATTAAACACCATCCCAAGCATACATTTACAGGAAAAATAAGAACAAGATCCCTTGCGCTCTAAAAATCACCAGGAAATGCATTCTAGATTTACCAAAGAAGTTTGAAAATCAGTGAAGCTATTTTGTGAATAAATATCAAAGGAAACTGACATTCTCGCTCTCTACTGAAGAGTTACCTAATCGTCGTTACGGATAAAGCCCGTGAGCTAGGAATAAAGAAACTATCAGCGATATGATCCAACAGATAGTCTAAAAAATATTACTCGACTTGAAGCTCCTTCCAGTGGGCATAACTACTATTCCTCATACCATATTTCAACTCAAATCACTTTGAATGGACACTTTGAATGAACGAGTCCTGAAAAGCAGGCCCGACTGCGAGTCGGAGAGATGAGACTCCTGAAGAGTTGAAAGAGGTGCACGATGTCGGAAGCTGTGATGGGGACCAGCGTCGTCCGGTATACGAACTCGAGCCTCCTGCGGGTGGCTTCCGGAGCCGGAGACACGACGATGTTCTGCCAGCCGAACAACACGGCCGACGACGGGAGCTACATCGAGGAGGACATCCAGGTCCGGATCGAGAGGATCGTCGAGATCCTGGTGCCTCTCCTCTTCGGCGTCATCATCGTCCTGGGCCTCTTCGGCAACGCCCTCGTCATCATCGTCGTCTCGGCGAACCAGCAAATGCGCTCGACGACGAACCTGCTCATCATCAACCTGGCCATCGCCGACCTCCTCTTCATCGTCTTCTGCGTCCCGTTCACGGCCGTCGACTACATCATGCCCTACTGGCCGTTCGGGGACACCTGGTGCAAGACGGTGCAGTACTTCATCGTCGTCACCGCCTTCGCGAGCGTCTACACGCTGGTGCTGATGTCGCTGGACAGGTTCCTGGCCGTCGTCCACCCGATCGCGTCGATGTCGGTGCGCACCGAGCGCAACGCCTCCCGGGCGATCCTCATCCTCTGGGCGGTCATCCTCGTCTCGACGATCCCGGTCATCTCGCGCCACGGCGAGGTCCGCTACGAGCACAACGAAACCGAGCACACCACGTGCATCTTCCTCACGTACAACCCCGTCACTTGCCCCGGTGGATACAGCTACGCCGCTTTTCAGGTGAGTTCACTTTCAACTATGAGTAATTGCAAAATGCAAAGAATGAGTAATTGACTGCGCTTTGCATTCGGAACTACAATCTCTGGCCCATCCGTAAAAACATTTATGTGCATAAGGAAACTGATGGAACATACGTTGTTTCTAACTGAACTAGAAATTGTAGTTTCTGATTGCAACATGTAGATCAATTGGAGTAAGATCAGCGACGCAAAATGTCATCAAGTTTCACGAAATTTCAGGTAAAGTGCTGGATATTGGATAAGCTCAAATCCACAAGCACCAGACGCAAAAAATTCAGTTTTTTAAACCAAAATTCATTTTTCCAAAAATTTCCATAAGAGCCTGTGTAAAAATTCTCAATATACACAAATCACAAATTCACAATTCACTACTACATGAGCTCGAATCTTTAGGTATTATCTCTCTGAGAGGTATCGATAGTGGTTGAAACTTGGCTTGAAAAAAGGAATCTCGCATTAAATGTCATTTTATGTTTCATTTTGCACGTATGGGTAAGATGGTTAAGGATGTAACTGTCCCTATATATCCTACCTTAGGAAATCGGGGACGGAAAGGCGAGAACGGTCTTTTTTTAGCCAGTAGTCGGACTTCCTCCCATCACGCGTTAGATGGCGTTAAACTCGCCCTTGAATTTCAAGCTTATGCACATATGATTATGTTTTGAGTGCGGAAAACATGAAAAATAAGTCGGAAAAGGGATAAGGAAAATGAACAATATGTAAAACGCCTTCTTTTACAGGAAGAAAATAGAATACTGCGTCAAAAAATTCATAGGTCTGACACGGAGAGTGAAGCCAAAGTAATTTTCCATTAAAAAATTCATGGACAGAGCTTTAAGTTTCACCAAAAATAGGTGTAATTTGTGTACACCACTACACTGGAAAAAAAAACACTTTGGATCTAGAGTCCAGACTCATGAAAACATTGACAAGAAAAAATACTCTTGATTCGATCAGATTTTTGCTTAAATCAAAAGGAAATCCGCTCAAATTAAGCGGCTTGGTTCTTGATCTAAGCAAAAATCCGATTGAATCAAGAGTATTTTTTCTTGTCGATGTTTTTAAGAGTCTGGACTCTAGATCCAATGTGTTTTTTTCCCAGTGTAAGGTTTCATTGGTCCACGCATGCTTCGCAAAAAATAAGCTTAATATGTCGTAAAAATATTATGTAAACTTTTTTTTAGGCATACGATGTTCCATTATATTATTCTTTGCACATATTTACATTGTTTGTGTTTAGTCTAGTAATGAACTGTGTGAGAAGTGTGCATCATGAGACTCCAATCTGAAGTCTTGTTACAGCATAAAATTTGGAAATGGGTCTCTAACGATGATAATTTTTCTGCACGTAGGGTATATTTTTGCCTACCCTTTCAAATGAAGGAGAATCCCGCTTTGATGCTCGGTTGATATTGCGCTGACTGGCACAGGGCGGTATCTACCTTTATTTTGATGATTAGGCAAGAACATCTGTGAAGAGAGGCAGACATTCCGGAGGCAAACCCCGTAGACAGGGCTTCCTCTATAAATTAGAGTCTTTTGGATGCCTAACTCGCGTAGCAAATGAGCTTTTGGGGTATTCTACGTCAGTCCGGCAATCAGGGGGCACTGTCTGTGACACTAATCACATCAACCTCGGTTTACTCCACTCCCCCGTCCGCACCCTACTGAACCCTACCTTTTCCGCCTTTTCTCACTCCCGCTCCCGCCTTTTTTGTGGATAATCGCCCTAAATAAAAGAATTTAATCTCACACACTTAGAAGAATTTTATCCTGGCATCAAGGCACAAAAAAATACAGTTCTCTTGATTCTTAAAGAGCAGCTAACCACTTTTCAAGTCCCCACGGATAACGGAAAGCTAATGTTATATCCCTTGTCTGAGCACGTATTCAGCCCCACGTTCAAGTTTTTCTATCCTTTTTTTCCACTTACATGTGTCATATCAACTTACAGGTGAAATGAGCTTTTAAAAATTCCAATGAGTTTACAAAAATCGGACAAACTTTATTGACACCCGTTCAAAAATGAAAGGCGAAAATTCTCTGAGAGCATCGATTCATTGCGAATTTATTTTTGTGCCCGTTATATAAAGGGAGAAAAACGACTGAACTTTCTGAGCCAACCAAAATGTGCAGCAATGTAAAATGTTCTCCCAATGGGAGATCGCTTTTCGTTCTTTGGTTGATTCCGATGAAAAGCTCGAGGGGGAGCGGTATGAGCTTGCATTACACTGCGTTACAAAGAGAGTAAAGGTGGGTCAGGACCAGTGTTATGTAACCTTCTCTATTGGTAAAAAGCACAAAATCTTTCGGAAATTCCTGCGATTTTTCGCTGGTCACCAGGCGGGCGATCGTGGCTGGTCGCCGGTTTGTGCGATACCTAAATTCTACTCAGCAATATATTTTCACCAGCTTCCCGCAATTTTAGGGATCTTAAGAGAGGGAGTACGTCAAGCGTTACGTAAAAATTAAGGAGAGTCCAGGGATGAGTAACGAAACCTTACAAAGGGAAGGGGGAATACAAAATGCCGAAAAAGTGCAATACGTCATTTACGAACGCTCTCTGAGTGGTACTTTCTCCAAAAATGTCTCCATTTTGTTTTGAGTATTCTTTGAAATTGAAAGTCTCACAATCAGGATCAATTCAGGTCCTCGCCACTTCGAAATTACGAAAATTTGAATTTTATTTCTCTCTTCAGTGTGATCCAATTGTCCCGCACCACCAGCTTGTGGCACGTTCTGGTTCGATACATTTTTCGTAGGTCTTGTCCGTATATATATTGAAATCAGCGTTCTTCTAGATATAAAAATAAGTGATTTAAAAACTGCTTGCATAACTATGTGAAGAAAAGCGAATGAGTACAGTCTAGCTGAAATAGAGATAAATACAGCACTGGAAAAAAAAACACATTGGATCTATCCAGACTCTTGAAAACATTGACAAGGAAAAGGACTCTTGATTCAATCAGATTTAAGCTTAAATCAAAAGGAAATCTGCTCAAATTAAGAGGCTGGGTTCTTGATTTAAGCTTAAATCTGATTGAATCAAGAGTATTTTTTCTTGTCGATGTTTTTAAGAGTCTGGACTCTAGATCCAATGTGTTTTTTTTTTTTCCAGTGAGTGCTAAATATAAACATCATCTTTGTACCTTTTGATCAAATTGAGATAGAGACTTCAAATTTTGTGGGTGCTCCTATATCGAAGGAAACGACTTTTGGGACCCCCGCCCCCAAAATTCTAAGGGGATTACTCAAAAAAAGGGGGAGGAACCCTTGGGGCTACTGCAGGACTTTTGGATCATCCTGTTTGCGTCAATGCCCCGATTGTTTGATGCGAACTTCTGGAGGGTTAACCTGGGAGGAGTAATTAAATGCTTAATAGCTCATTCATTGAGGAAGGAGATTCAGCTTAGTCGACGACAGTCTCTCTTAAGAGGTAATCAATGGAGAGTGATGTCAGTCTGATTAACCTGTTGCTCAGTTTGTAATTTGCGGGGGACCAACACGTCATATCCCGGTTCCCGACTCCTGATGGAGGATCTAGAGCGGCATTTGCAGAGGCTAGCCATCTAGACCCCCTTGCAATCGGACCCTCTCTACCTCGGACTCTCTTTACGAAAAATGAATAACAAATATGTGTCCCTACTATGAAACTGTCACCAGAGTGCCATGAAACGTATACAAGAAGTGAAAGAAAGATTGAAAATTTCAGTGGAATATTTCATAACATTTCACGAGGCTGTGAAATGTTTCATATTTTTCAGGGGCTAGAGTATGCAACCCGCACTCAAACACACATAAATAGAAGAGAGTCTTTTCTTACGTCTCTTTTTAGTAAACTTTATTGCCGGTGCCTAAAAAAAAGTGTACGGACCCGGTAAAGTGAGTTCATGACAAAAGGAACATAAATCGTATATTAAAGAGTGGAATTAAGACACTCCTAATGTGCCTAACTCTCGACGTGATTTTCGTCCGTAATAATCACACTTGGAGGAGATCAGAAGGTGCCAATTGCCTGATGATCTCTGGGAGGATAGGGGGCAATGGCGTTTGGGCGTCGCAGAGCGCGAGGCGGCGCTATAAAAGCGGCTTTATGTATGTGTATAATCACACTTGAAATTCTACTCACGCAGTTGTCTGTATTTCTTATGTGCAACAGACCGACTGAAAAATATAGTGTAGAAAAGTCGGAGCGTCACAGAATTGAATTTGAGTACGAAAATTGATTACTCCTAGATTTACCGCATTACGAGGAAGTGGAAAATCTTGCGTTTTAGGGAAACGCACTTGGAGCCCAGGAAAACACTAACTTTATGGAATTGCCGATAATTGCTCCCAGCGAACATATTTGAACATTCTCCTTGATCAATATATGAGGCGATCCTAAACTTACCTCATCATTGAGATTAAAGACGAGGACTGTCTATACGATATTTTTTGCTGATTCGACATTTACATGTAAAATATTTCTCTTGAAGGCTCTTCGTTCGAAATAAAATAATGTTCCTCAGTCTCTGCCACAAATCTAGACTGAGTCACAAACAACCGGTAACTGACTTCACGAATTACATTGTGTTTCGAAACAATCGAAGTTGAAAGTATTATTCACCAAGATAAAATCTTTGATGTGCACATACGAAGCTCACTTTCCTGCTTCGATGAAGTTCTTGATATAGGATCACGAAACCCAACATTATTTTTGAACAACTGTCAGTTTAATCCGGCAGATCTCTCTGCTGTCATTTTTTTTCGGCGAGTGATAGACGGATCCTTGCGGATGGTGAGTGGTCCGGCCTAAATTATCAAGTCATCTCAATATTTTAAATCTCCGTGACCGACCTTTTCCAATTAATTACAACGGATCTTTTCGGCTCTCAGATGCACTAGAAAGGTCAAACAGTTGTCATATCGTCGATGTTAATTTCCAATTTCTTTCAAAGGGCTGTGGGAGTGTTCTTTGTTCCTCTTGCTGTAAAAATTGGCAATGCTTGTTATATTCGTTGATTTTGGGGCACAGCAAGTGAGACGCACTGTGCATCGGGCGATTTGATGTGGTGTCCATAATAACATGATTGAGCAATCGGTAGAAACGTCTCAATTTATTTAAAAATTCATCAAAATCTCGTTTTCTTATCACTTTGCGTTTTTATAACAAAAGTGACAAAAAAACATTTTTAAGTAATTAAAATGAGAATACCGGTGGCAGGCAGAACGTAGTGTCTTTATTTATTTTTTTGTTTCTAAAAGAAGAGAAGGTTTTTGTTAAAAATTCTATTCCAAGCTTAAATTAATGGTGGTTAATGCCATTCTGTCCACCCTCACGCCCATCTCAAAATCTTTCAACTTGTATTATTTCTTAAAGATTATAAAACATGCATAGTACCAAGGCTCTTTTTCCTTCCCCTACCTACATTTTTTTATTTTAATTACAAAACATTTTCCTTCCTTTTTCAGAATTACAAATAAAATAAAGAGCCTCATTCTCATATTTAGACCGCATTTTGCAATTAGAAACTACTATTTCTGGCTCACACCCATAAAAACACTTACGTGATTTAAACTGAGCCAGAATTATTCGCTGCGTAACACGCTTTGTGTTTAATATCGAATATCACAGAAAGAGATTTGTAATTTGACTTGTTCTCTAATCCTAACTCTAATCCTTATCAACTAAAAGGTGGTAAAATAGTGCTGGGTCCACACTATTTTGCGGGAAAAAAGGTCAGAAAGTTCAAAAATTTGAAGAGTCAAAATTTTGAGTTAATATCGAAATTTTTGAACTTCGTGGCCTTACCACTCCCTTACAATAGTGTGGACCCAGCACTATTTTACCAACTTTTTACGTACAGTTTGGGCTACATTTTTTAAAACTTTTTTTTCTCATCAATGTCTTTACCAAGATAAAAATTGGATCGCATTTAGCAGTAAAGAACCAGCGCAATCACAATTTTTTTAAAATCGTCCAACTACACCTTCTCTTTTAAAAATACACAATTACTGTACAGTATCAAAATTCATACAATTGTTTTACTTTAAAATTAACCATTTTTTGGTGGGAAGCCAAAACCATTCACTATTCTGGGATATTGTTTAGATAATTATGAAGAAGCGACATTTTTACAACACCGTACGCGTACTCGCGCTGATTCCTTTTTGCAAACTACGATCCAATCATTCATCACCAATGCACTTCAAAATTCAAAATTTTCGAAATCGGGGGAAAATATTGGAGCAGGCAGCCCCATGCGCGACGTCGTGAACCAGTTACGTGAGTTTTTTGTTTCCAGCATCGATCCAGGATTTCACTCGCGCCACGCACCACCGTTATTGTTTACGATGTCTGCGAAGAGTCAGTTCCTCTAATTGATGACTGTTTTAATCGTCGAAATAAGCCTCCGGCGTCTTAGCACTCCGCGCCGAAACCGATCCGGTTCAACGTTGCCGTATCGCAGTCTTTCGAGAAGATGAACATTGAACACCAGCGCACTGCCGTGCTAAAGAAAAACGCCGTATAAACATTTGAGGGTTGCCAAATTTCCACGGATAAAATATACAATTTTTAAGGAATGTTGTGCTTTTTTCCCTTTTAAATTTTCAAATAATTACGATTATATTGCGTACAAGATGGTCCGAAAATTTGAAGAAAAAATATTCCTATATTTTCTTAAAAGTTTGTATTCTATCTGAATATAATTGGCAACACCTGAATGTTCATACGGCGTTCTTCCTTAGCACGGCAGTACTGGTAATACGTTTTTTCGACACTCTGAGGTGGCTCCTTGGCATTCCAACACTGGCTAATGCGATGTTTCAATGAATCACTTCGACGGCAGGAGAGGCGATTAATATCACTCCTGGACGTTTTGATACTCCTTTCCCTCCCTCCAGCTCCAAATCCTCCGGATTGCTGGTATATTTACGGTATCAATGCAAAACCGCGGTGCTAAGGCCGGAATTTTAAGACGTTACTCGAAACTTCCTCGACTCGAGATTTCCTTGAGTACGCTTTTCGAGTGTCCTCGAAAATTGACGGTATTTTAAGACGCGACTCGAAATTTCCTCGACTCGAAACGCGCTTCGAGTCACCTCCAAATTTCCTCAAGTGAATTTCGTTGAGTCAATCTCGAGATTTTCGTGAGTGAGGTACTGAGGTCCCTCAAGGGAGTTCTGAGGAAACTTGGTTGAAAGTGATTTGTTTTGTTATGAAAGTGAATTTGAATGAAGTGAATTTTTTTATGAATTTTATTGCTAAAATTTAATTTTACCCACTTTCCCTTGTTTACTTTAGATATGTATGCTATTTTTCCCTTCAAAGAAAAAAGTATACTGTTTTTCCTCTAGAAATTCTCCTTCTCAGTTGCAACTACCTTACAACTTCGGTGTTTTGAAACGGTAGTTGAAGGGCGATTTTTGGGGGTCACGGACATTGAATTTCAACATTTTATATAGTCATAGAGGGTTAATTTTTCAGAGTAAAAAAATCCTTAAATCCACCCCCGTGCGAAGAGCATCCCCTCCTTTCCCTCAAAGCTTCATCAAAGAAAGTGAACCTCAGAAAGAGCTACTGAAGAGTACAGCGCCACGGGTACTACGCATCCCAAGTAGCACAGTGCAACGAAAATATTGAAATTAAATTGCAGTTTGATTTCAATACAATTGTAATTTTTTTACCATTAAATTGCAACATTTTTACATCATTTAGTCGATTTATGCTGATTTTAAACAATCAACAAAATGAGTTCCATGTGTCAGAAAGATAGGCAATATGCAATGCATTGAAAAATTGCATCAAGTTTCAATAAACGGGACCCCTTCAAATAGGAGCTAGGCAACATACACAACACTCAGTGGAATTGCAATATTGTTACAATGTAATTGCTACTTATGGCAATCTGTGCACTTGGGATTTTGGTCATGCACTTTACGAAGCTACTTTCAAATTCAAAGTCCTCATCAAATAGTGATCCTAATGCAATTCCAAGGGCATTAATGGGTTTCACTTGACGTGGAGTTGATGTAATTGATGTTCAATAAAATATTTTTATGATAGTTTTAAAAGTTATTCCCGTTTTTTGTCATCTAAGAAATTACATCGTTTGTTTCGGTGAAAAAACATTTGGTTCCCTGAGGTATTGTTTTTAATCAAAAATAATAACTTGCAAAAGTCTATCTTGGTTTTTAACCTAATTTACTTTAATTTAAACATGGGTTTTCCACGAAATAAAGAAATAGCTTTCATCCTGAATTGGATTACATTTTGCAATAAGGAACCACTATTTCTGGCTCATTTTAGAAACAACATATATGCCATTGATTTCCCTATGCAGATACGTGCTTTTATGGAAGAGCTAGAGATAGTGGTTCCTTATTGCAAAATGAAATCCAATTCATCTTCGTCCCCCGCCCTCCCTCCTACTCCTCCAAAAAAAACCTGAAGAACCTGACACTGAATTTTCAGTTTTTCAGGGAGAAAAATGTTCGAGCAACTCATTATTCCCTCATTCTTTGCTAACACTCCTGTAGGTAACTCCCTAGAAAATCAACATAAAAATTGACAGATTGGATTAAAAATGGCCTCATTTACTTCTACAGTAAAGTGAGGCAGAATAATGATTTTGGGGCCTCAGATTTCTAACAACTGAGCGCCGAGTCTCAGAGAAACATACAAACAATTTCCACTGGTTAGGCTTCCCGAGCAATGAATTCCTTAAAAAATAGAATTTGTCAGGGCGATTTCTAGTGACGCCATGGGTGCCAGGTATTGCAAAAATAGTGAGAGCATAATTAAAAACATACAAAAGGACATGAGAAAACACATGAACATGCTCACTCTAACT
The DNA here is from genome assembly GCF_918797505.1 of Bemisia tabaci. NCBI lineage: Eukaryota > Metazoa > Arthropoda > Insecta > Hemiptera > Aleyrodidae > Bemisia > Bemisia tabaci. Next base: position 19,916,552 of record NC_092796.1, read on the forward strand.
TTTTGCACCTTGGCCTCTCCCTCCTTCCCCCCAAAAAATCATCATAAGAACTAGAGGAGAAATGAATCGCTGAGAAAAGATCAAGTTTGTCCCATCAACAAAAATGAAGCAATATTTGAGTGAAGAATTCCAATGTTTCTGAGAAGAGAGAATCAAATCAGTTAATTTATGAGCAGCTTCACCACTTCACTACAAATGTGGACACTTGGTGACGAAGTAGTTTTAGCTGAGCATGTAGTCAAAACAAAATGGGCATTTCAGGTCAAAGTTAATAGCCGAACCTAAAAGAAAAATACTATGTGCTGAATGAATGGAAGTTATAGAACATGATGTCATGAATACTCACAGAAAATCAAACTCTCTGCACTATATGGTAGAAGATTTGAAGGATGAGAGGGTACGTGGATGAGTGAATTCAGAGGCTGATGAGTTGCGATGAAATTGACAGCTGTGGACAATCAATCCATGGTCTCCGCAAATTGTTGAATATCAAATCAGCGGAGAACCATGATCTTTGAATGAGACAGCCACTAGATACACAAACTGATGAGGTAGGTTGCTCTCTTAAATGCTGGGCAATGGCCATCTTGGAAACTCTTGAGTCTGACACTTTGATGAGAATAGCATTCGAACTGCCCATGTGCTGCAGTGTGTCGGGATAAGTGAATATTATGACTCAGTAGAGATTCCTTTGGTTCAGGATTAACTTAGGTAAATACCTGAGGGCCAGGAGACCGTACACATTTTAATTTCAAAGAATTATGAGCACTTGACATACCAACCCAAAGAAAAGCATCATGATAGCAAAGTCCTCTAGATTAGGCAATCAGTTGCGCATCGCTGTTAGAGCTTGCTCATCGCATGTTGAGACGAATGTCATTATCTGATCAGCTCCAAGTCAGCAGCAATATAACAGGTTGATACATGCTTTCAGACAGCACCATTGGTGAGCAGTGACAAGAAAATACTAGACTTTTGTCTCAACATACACTCAGTGAGCTCTAAAACGCTTATTAGGTAGAATAAGATTGATAGTCATGAGAGATACGAATCGCTTAATGTGGCCTATGCTTGTGCTTTCAGAGGCCAAGTAGAAAACTTCTATTAAATCATGTTCAGAAACTGGAAAATGAAGAAAAACCTAATCTCTAAAGTCACAAATCTGCTCAATAGGTACAGTGTTTGATGTTCAATGTTGACTCGATAGAACTTGTGTTTGTGAAAACAAGCTGACAACTTGATGAATCACAATCTTAACCAAAGGGCTTTGAAAGAAGATGCTTTTGAGTGAGGGTATGGTTTGTAATTTTTGATGAGTTACCTGAGAGAAACGGATATTCCTTTGCTATAAATCACATGTGGACAATATAAATGAAATAATAAAGCACAGGGTTTCATAATTGGTACGTATTTGAGACGCTGACGCTTGGATAAGGGCTACACTATCAACTTTTCTCCGGAGAATAAATCACGCATTTCCGAGAAATTTCACAGAGAATTCATGATTGAATACATGTATGATGAAAATAAGTACTGAGGAGAAAAGAAAGGTTCAATCACCGAGAAATTCACTTCCATTCAATCGCATGAATGTTAAGCGTCTGTGGTGTGGGTTTAGCCGTGTTCTCAAAGACGATTAGGATCCATTGAACGCTTGAACTATGACACAAAGGGCTATATCATATAAAGAAACACAAAAACCACTAAGAAATCGAATTATTAACTTTGAAACAATTAATTAAAAGGATTACTGGTCTGGCACTGATAAACAAACCAACAAATACAATGAATGGCCGGGGCCGCCTTCTCACCAGTCACCATTTCACGAATGCATACTCAAGCGGATGAATCAGAAATTAACTCATGGCCCGGGAATTTATGAAAGTAGCCGCTAAAGTTTAATTTGACGCACTTTTCCATGATTATTATTCCAAATAAATTCCTAATCTGTTCTTTAATTGACGTTGAACGTCATTCTCTCACCTGGAAGCCATTTTTTTTTTTTGGACGACGGAGTTTCGAGTCGAGGAGATTTTCGAGTTGAGTAGATTTTCGAGTCGAGGAGTTTTTTCTGGAGTCGAGTGAGTTTCGAGTCGAGGCCGTTTTGGAGGTTCCTCGAGTTGAGGAAATCTCGAGTCGAGGAAGTTTCGAGTAACGTCTTAAAATTCCGGCCTAAGTGGCTCGGTCGAATCGGAGGACCTATACTGACGTGCTGAAGAAAAACGCCGTATGGACATTCGGGAGTTGTTGTATTTCCTTCGATTAAAGGTTCATTTTTTAGGAAAATTAAGAATATTTTCTCTTGAAATTTTCAGGACTCTTCGGTGGATTTGCGAGCAAAATTATCTGAAAAATTGGAAGAAAAATATGTATACGTTTACCAGGAAATTTGTGTTTTATCAAAGGCAAATTCGCGACGCCTGAAGCTCAGACGGCGCTCTTCCTTAGTAGGACAGTTACTGCCGTGCTGAGTAAAAACACCGTATGAGCCTTCGGAGTTTGCCTTATTTCCTGCAATAAAAATGAAATACTCTTCGCAATTTAATCTGAAATGTCCAAGAAAAAATATGCATAACTTTCCTGAAAATGAACATAATCGGAGGAAAGTTGGCGCGTAACGCTTAATGCCTCAAAGCGAAAGGCGGTGAGGGGTCAAACCTCTAGTCACAAAGTAAATAAGTATTAAACACGTAAAATGGGTCAGTTGCGCTGGTCACAGGATTGTGCTTTAATGCTTGGTTCTTGTAGATTTTCTAAAAATATTAAAATCTATCTAAACAGCAACTTTCTACATCCAATATTAACCGAGGAATCGCGCTTTAAAAATTTCGATTTATGACGTCATCCAGTGCGGTAGTGACAGATTGAAACCCTTGGTTTCTTCCACCTTGCTTTCATTCGTCAGGGAGACACACATTTTCGCTTGTTACTCAACGTGAAACTGAAAACTCGGATGAAAGCAAGGTAGAAGAAACCCAGGGTGTCACTGCCGCGGTGGATGGCGTCAAACCCCCAACTTTTCAAAGCTCGATATCTCTGTTCGTATTGAACGGGAAAAGTCGCTCTTTGGACGGATCTCATTATTCCTAGCTGATCTACAAGAAGCAGGCATCAAAATACGATTCTGAGTCCAGTGCGACTGACTCATTTGCATAATTTCTAAAAATGCTACCCAAAAGAATCTTCTTTAAAACCATAAAGAAGGTGGATTTTGATCGTGTTTTACACCGTATAATAATGTGCACTTGGGGATGTCGTTCGACCGGTCCAGCATTTTCCAGAGCGCTGAAATTCATCCAAGATAGCGGATTACTCATCTCGTATTTTTAATATACGTTTCAGGTGCTCGTTAATATCAAATGACGCTTTTTCTCCGAATCTCGAAGCTCACGACGCGACGCCCAAGCAAATGCAAGCTAAAAATTAGAACGTTGAGAGCAAAAAGGTGTGAGCTGTCACGCGACTGACTCTAGGGAAAACTCCGTGCAGCCTTAATGGCATGAGACAGATTTGTTGAGAAAGTCTACGCTTATAAGATTCAGAAAATGTTTAATTTTTAACGACAGTGACTCCTTGGAAATAAAGTAATGTCATAGCTTTCTTAAATAGAGGCACGATAGGAACAAACTTGGTCAGAGCTAAGTTGAAATCTAATTTTTTTCAAAATGGTCATTCACATGCGGTCAAAGGACATCCATAAACTTCTTTTTTTTTGTAATAATGATGTATTATAAAGGATGCTAAAATTTTTGATCGGCTCATACGAGTTAAAGATTTAAATTGTATGAGCACAATGCTTTGATTTTGTCCATCTGAATGGAGATGTTGCATGTGTGAGGAATTTGCGATTTGACTTTTGATTCTCATGTAAAAGTTTGCGAGAAACACGATAGTGCCACTGGTTTTCCCTGAAATCAACTCCTAAGCTCATAAAAAGCTCTCAAAGTTCAGGCAAAATGGAGGGGATATCCCACGCTATCCCGTGAGTCCACCTCTACATCAAAATATATGATCACAACTTTTTAAGATCTGTATGTATGTAATCACTTCAATGAAAAACAAATCCTTAGCGCCAAGTCAGTTTTAAATGTTTTCCTTTCTTTTGATGTAGGTTTTCTTTTAAATGCAAGCCTGAAAACACGGCGTGCTTTCTCAAGTACATCACTTTTTCAAAACATTGACATTTATTGACTCATGGCTTTTTTTTCTGTTTCAGGTGAGAGACAGTTTTTTGACGCTATGAATTATTAGTTTGCGCAAAATTATACCTCAAAATTTTAGGTTTGTATGAATATTCTCTTTTAGTCCAAGTTTGAATGAATATGTTCCCTCTTCTATTACTTAAACAGCTCTCATATGCCTATAAGAAGCCTTCAAATGGTTTACATTGTGATTAAAGGAGGTTCAAGGGCCTTTAACAGCATTGAAAATGAAAATTCAACTTTTAGACGGCAATTCTTTATGCCAGTGTAGCATTGCGAGTTCACGCCTCGCGCCATAGCGCCTTCAATTCTGCAGATACAACACGGCCATCCATCAGGTACGAATAGTTGTATCTCTGCGCCGTCATCAATGCACTTCCTTTCCCTCAGTCTATTTCCATATTGTGTTTGTTTTCGTTTGTCTTATTTGACGTATTTCAAGGGATGTGTACGCAGAACTGCCGATGATGTGTGAGTTATAATTGGGCCTTTTTTTAAACTTTTCTGCCGAATCCAAGCAACACCTTTTTGCCAGGGTAGATCGGAAGGGCAGCCATTGCACCATCATGCCTTCAATTTTGCAGCTACAACAGAGATATTATCAAGCATGAATAGTTATCTCGTATTTCATCTTTTACAATGATCTATTTTCACACTGAGAAACATTTCCGAGAGCGCCAACTGGAGTAACATCCTGTTAATAATTTCGATTTTGGATTTTTATCCGAGATGATCAGAATTCCTGACGGCCAGAGACGGATCCAGCAATTTGTTAACACTGGACTCCCTCTATTTGAACCTATGTTAATTAATCGATTCTTGTCGGAGCACCTGGCCCCTCCAAGAATCGATATATTTCCGTAGGTATAAATGGAGAAAAACAATGTTGCCAATTCGCTGGATCCGCTAATGCCTGACGGTAGAATAAAAGGATATGTCTAAGGAACGAATGCTGTCCAAAATCCTCCGAGTGTTCCTCAAAGCAAAGCTCATAGCGAAATTGCTATATAATGCTCTGGAAAAAAAAAAAACCCACATTGGATCTAGAGTCCAGACTCTTGAAAACATTGACAAGAAAAAGGACTCTTGATTCAATCAGATTTAAGCTTAAATCGAAAGGAAATCTGCTTAAATTAAGAGGTTTGGTTCTTGATTTAAGCTTAAATCTGATTGAATCAAGAGTATTTTTTCTTGTCGATGTTTTTAAGAGTCTGGACTCTAGATCTAATGTGTTTTTTTTTTTCGTGTGCGTGCCCATTATCAGCAATTTATCCATCCACATGCCACACCTATTATCTCTATACACATTTTGAAGCTCTGTGCAGCACTCATATCCATTTTTGCCGAAGTATGTGATGTAAAGTAGTTAACCTAGCGAAGATATGTTCATTCTCCCGGTCCAAAGGAGTTTCTCAATCACGAGCATGCTACTGGTATCTTTCAGATTTCACGTGCATCCCAAGCACATTCCTCAGCTCCCTAAAATAGACCATGTTCGGGCGTTAGCGGCTCCAGAGGCCCGGAACCCAAACAACGGACTAATTATTGTAATTGACAGGAGCCTGCAAGTCCAGCGAGCGAGTCATAAACTTGGACGTGAATATAGCACCCTTGCATTGATGCCAAACGAAGGAAGCCGCGTGTCTTTTCGGGTGGCGTCGGTAACGATGGAAGTGGTTTTCGAAGGCCACGAAGGGATCTGTGGGCGTGCAAGTTCTCAATTTGGCACGACTGCTAATGAGATTAACAATGGGATCTGAAAGGTCTCGGCGGTGGCGCCTCCTGTCGTGGGAAAACTAAATTTAGAGCTTAAGATGGAGATCAAAATTTCATGAAAGGTTCTCATTTCTACTGAATTTTAAATTCAGCGAAATTCCATTGGAGGATTCAATTTTTTTACGATTCGTTGGATTAAAATCCTATTTTTACAACGTTTTACTCGAGGATCCTTAATTTCATTTCCACGAAAGTTTACGTTTTCTCAGTAGTGACTCAAGCACTCAGTAAAATATTTTATTTTTTATGGTTTTTTTTTTCAAAAATTGATATCCGTGTGACAATTTTAAATTTATGTATTACTTTAATTTATTAAGGTTTATATATTCAAAAAAGTGTGAAAAAGAGGAAGACTATTTTTTTAATGACTTTTAACCCTTTTCACGAGTTTCAGCATTTGAACCTCTTTGCATCATCCCTCTTTCAATGTTTCAGTTTTCAAATAATAAAATGCAGATCCTGTATTCTTCCAGTTCTTCTCGCTGAGAAAAAGACTTTGGTTACAGGAATTTAAATTTGGTTCATATTGAACACCGAAATATTTCAGGTCAGTCAATCAAAGTTTTCGGCCCCAAGAACCGAATTTCGGTTGGTTGAATTAAAGTTTGGTTTCTTTGCCTAAAAAATTCGGTTCTTGAACCGTAAAACTTCTGTTCGTAACCGTAAAAATGTTATAATTCAATCGTAAACTCCCAATGATATTCATTTGAACTGGCACTACCGCACGGACTCGGAAATCCGAGCATTCCACCACCCCATTACTAGTCGTATTTGCAGCGCAAGTTTGCTCGCCACAATCTTCAAAACTCTGCTGTTACGCTCAACAGATTATAAGTTTGATTTCGCTGTTTCAACATTTGGATTTCTGATCAATTTAACCCTTCCGAGTGGATAGATTCTCGAAGAAAGTCAAATATGCAGTACCTCTACGACTATCTCCGATGTTCTTTAAATCCGTGTAGTTCCTCAGGCTTACTCTCGCACGAGTTGGCCGAGGCACTGAATACGGCTTCTCTCCTCTTGAATCCCTTGTACAAATAAAGAATGTGGCTTAGGGATGAGATGAAAACATTCTACTCATGCTCTATCCCTCCGACGACTAATACAGAGCCTGAAGTAGAATTTATGTATGGAGATGGAGAGTCTTTAGCAACCCAACGTGCCCCAACTCGGATCGATGTACTCAACAATTGGACGTATTTCTGCCAAACGGAACTATGTGCATTAAGACGTGAGCCCTGTTACGCTTTTATCCTGATGGGTCCTAGGGCTCATGCCTTAATGAACATAGTTCAGTTTGGCAGAAATACGTCCAATTTATTCTGATATCGCGATGTGTTTTTTTGCATTTTAATGTAAAACTCAGGAGGTTTCGGGGTGGTATCAACCTCTTCGTCAATCAGGAAACAAAAAGCATAAATAGAATTAATTAATATGAAATAGAATTGTAATTGGTGAAAATGTAATTTTTATCCCCGTTTGTAACACTGTAGAGGTCTAAAATACAGAAACCAATCAGAAATGGATTCGTATTGTCCTTACTCTCAGTATAAAGGAACTCTAAGCAGTATAAAGGAACTCCAAGCAGTATAAAGGAACTCTAAGCAATATTAACAAACAAATTATAAAAATATGAGATATTTTGCCGCCGCAAAAACTAGTTGAGATCCCTATAAAGCAAAACAGGGATGCTAACAGCATGGCATGTTACCATGTTACCGCACATCCCATGTTCCCCTAAAGGATCGGAGGAACCGACCCATATTTTAGGCGAGTACAAACTTCATAGTAAATCGGACAGGAAAATACTAGGCGGGGTCAAAGGGGGCGTGAGCCCCGCAATGACTGCACGAAGCGCGTGAATCAAAGCCATTCCATTCCAATTCCGCAAAAATCCCCATTTGAACCGTATTTAAACGGAGCCAGCCTCGCTCCGAGTTATTAAACAATTAACTTGATTAAATTCTCCATTAGAAGTAACTTCGAGCGACCTTATGATATCGAACTCTATACTCGTTCAGAATGCCAAGTGTAACATTCGAGCTATCGAAAAACGAGTTTCTATTATATATCTCGATTTCGGTCCCATGCATGGCACAATTTGCGTCAACACGGCGCTTATGAGAGCAGTCACGCTATCTGGGAGTAAACCCCTAAACTTAGTGTGAATGTATCAGCTTCTAAAACATATTGTGCATCTTTTATCACTTGAGGGGCGTCCGCAATGATTACGCTCACGTTTGAATCGTGCATTCAATGCTTTAAAGCGAATCCTTACATTAACCTAATTTTATGCGGTCAGTTGGGTTTCTCATTCTTCAACCAAACCTCTGTGTTGAATATCCCTAATAATAGGAATCTATACTCTGGAAACTACCTACAACTACTGGAACTACCTGAAGGGCTTTGGGAGGATAGGGGACTTTGGCGGCCAGGTGTCGCAGATTGCCAAAGAGCGCTATAAAAGCGGCACATACATACATACGTACATAATCTGGAAACTCATCTGGTTGTGATTCCTCAAGGTATCATAACGTATTATCAAGACAAGATTCGTCTTTTTCAATTTGGGCATTTTATACTTTTGTAAATACCGGGTTGGACGACCTTTGAGAATTCTAGCTTTTATCGTGAGATATGTCAACTGCGGAGCGGGCGATCTTAGGAACCGTCATTTAAGATGATATAAAGCTACAGACCCGAACTTGACGTGGAGTTTAATCCGAGCAACACTGCGGCTTTTAGATTGAAGTAATTTCCGCATTTTCAAATGACCCTCCCTCCCCCTTCCTCTCTGTGTAACCTTGGACTTCGTAAGGTATCAAGGTTCGTATCTCTGGCAGGGATTGCTGGTTGGGACGCAGAGCGCTCGATCAATATTCATGGGAAGATTGTTTCTAGTAAATTTTAACCTGCTCCTTTGAAATGGAGTTCCTGAGAAGCGGAGGTGATAGAAATTGGGAGATATCAGCCGCTGAATAGAAAACGGTAGCTCCAGGTAGGTGAATGAATTAGTGATTACAAAAGCTGTCTCTTGAAAGTTCAACTGCACAGCGGCACAGAGGCTTATTCCGGCTGATAATGCAAGGACAAAGCTGACATACTGCGACCGAACTTCAAGGGATCAAAGCTTGGGCGAAAGGCATTAGTATTTGGAGCTCTGCTCGGCTTTAGATCCGATCGCGTATTTGCTTTGTGTTTATGGAAGTGTCTAAGGGAAGGGAGGGCGGTTATAGAGGGGTGTCGAAAATGTCTATTTACATGGATGCTAGGACGAAAGTTGGCGTCTGTACCCTTAGTAGAGTCTCGTTCGATTTACACGCGGTGTTCTTTATTTCTATTCGGATGCAGGATAGGGGTTTCTGGTTCCTAGTTCTTAGTTTCTTCCTTCATCAGCCCATGAGTGCTACAGATTTTATGACACTATAGATGGCTTAGTGAAGCTTTAATAATGGAAAAATTACTGCTCTCCGTCGTGAAAGACGTGAAAAAATTGCTGTACCTAATAAGAGGCTAGTTATTATTATAGTCCAAAATTACCAAACTCGATTTGGAAAAGTGTTAAGAACTTAAGAGAGTGATTTCAGCAAAGAAAAAAGAAGGTAATCTGAGTCCTACGAAACGCCAAGTTCAGTCACGGCAGCTTTTTTCCCTCAAAAACTGTCACTAGTGCGTGTTTTAACCTTAAGGCAGGTGCGAGCCTAAAATCTAGGTATTGCTATTCTAGGTCCCAATTCCATAGTCCTCATTTCCTAGCACCGCTAATGGTCAAAGAAAGTCTTCATAAGCTTCGTCGAGAATGGATTTCTTGCGCGGATAAAGCCGGCAACACAAGATCTTCACACAGCGATTTTCCTTAGCTCGGCGCGATGTTATCCATGCAATGCAAAAAGTCTACCCGCGACAATGTGATTAAAACAGCTTCATTTTCATTAGCCCGGGAAGTGAACTTTTACGACTGGCCCGGTCGTTTTACAGCTGACCTGCCCGGGCGGGATGCACGGGCCTCGACGGTAGCGCAGCGCGGCACGGCGGCGGCAGAAACAATTATGCAGGCCCTAATCAGATTATCGTGTTTTATTGGAAGCAACAGCCGTCGCCCGGCGTCCAACTTTGAACCCGTAACAACCCCAGCCTCATTTTCCAGCCGTTTACCCGATAGCCCCGGCGCCCAACCCCCACGCGCCGACCCCGGCCCACGTCACACGCAGCCAGCGAAATTATATTAGCGCGCATTGCATAGCCTAGGCTGCTGAGCCGTTGTGACCTGATAAAAGTTCAACTTGGAAGGAGTTAGTTTTTCCTTTTTTCCCGTGGGTTTCTATCCGTGGACAGGATACTATCAGCGGCAGCTGAAAAACTTAGTTCACTTAGAACTTGTTTCTGAATGGGTCAGTTGCGCTGGTTACAGAATCGTGTTTTGATGCTTAATTCTTGTAGATTAGCTAGAAACTAATAACATCCGTCCAAACCGCAACTTTCTACTTCACGTGTCAATATTAACCGAGATATCGCCATTTGAAAAGTCGGGGTTTTGACGTCATCCACACGGAGAAATTAACCTCGTGCGTGGGACCCGAAGTTTAGGTCATATAGATCTCTGAAGTTTTCAGATTGAGCATCTGAACACTTTAGATCTAGCTGTCGAGGTTCAGATCACATCTGGAACTTCAGTTCTTACATCTGAAGTACTTCAGATGTGAGAAGCGAAGTTTTTCGGATGTGAAAACCGAAGTACTTCAGACGGAAGAACTAAAGTTTCAGATGTGTGTTCCGAACCTCGACAGCTAGACCTAAAGTGTTCAGATGCTCAATCCGAAAACTTCAGAGATCCATATGACCTAAACTTCGGGTCCCCGTGCACCCTTTTCTCCGTGCACCGTGGTAGTGACATCCTTGGTTCCTTCCACCTTGTTTAAATCCAAGTTTCACGTTTAATAACCAGTGCGTTACTAACTGATGGAAGCAATGAGGAAGAAACCACGTGTGGCACTACCGCGGTGGATGACATAAAAAACCCGACTTTTCAGTGGATGATATCTCGGTTTACATTGAACGTAGAAAGTTGCGATGGGACACGATTTATTATTTTTAGCTAATCTACAAGAACTAAGCATCAAAACAAGATTCTGTGACCAGCGCAACTGGCCCATCGGGAACATACCCAAGCGTTACGACACAAAATTTCATTACCGCACACAGAAAAAAAGAGGTAGGAGTTAAGATCCAACTTGATTAGGGAGCTTAGAATTGTGAGGGTACCCAAATAAATTAGGTTATCAAGGCATTTGTTGTTCGGGTAGTACCCTAATTCAAATTTGGGTACCACCACAACCTTATTTCAAATGTTCGTTGCGTATAAACTGGCCACCGTTTCTGAATTAAAGTATCTTAACTTGTGGGCAGCAAACAGGTTTTTTTGTGTGAGTCGAATCCCCCTGTACTAAAGCAATTTTGAAAATGACTTGAACGGAATTTTCTCGGAAAGTCATTTTGCCACTTGCGCGATGTCTACATTTACATCCTCAACTCTGAACATTAAAATTTTGAAATGGATAGTGTTTGGCAAGAATTAGCAAAAAGTCTTGCAGGAATTTGGAAAATGAAAATTACGAAAAGTGGTCAATTTTTTTTTCGATAATCTCACACTTATTTTTCCAAGGAGTGGTGCGGCACTGACAAGGAGTGGAAAGTTGAGTAAGAAAGTTAGGTAAAAAAAGTAAGACACTAAAGTTTCAAGGAATTAATTGAGTAATGGGACCGCATTTTAATCTCAGATTTTTTGAATATCATTGCTTTGAGACCAAAAAACTTGACCATCTTCAGCTCGAACTTATCGATTTAACATATTTGCACCTAATGAAGCTTCCTAAGTACGTCATCATAGTTTTTCATCTTTGCAGTTCTCGGATGATTTTGAATCGTTCCGTGATTTCTAAATGCTCAGTTCCTGGCCTCTCGTTCCCCTTTTAAATCACTTTGAACCCTCGAGAAAGAAAACAAAGGTGGCGGTGCATGGCAGCGGCGCGGCGGTGGGAGAGTGGTTCGGTTCAAAAAGACGGGATCCCGAAATTGCGTAAGCGGGAAAACCAGGTGAATTGGCTGAAAGGGACGAAGCCAAGGTTGGCGGGGGGCGGGTGGAAGAAGCCGAACTAATGAAGAGTTTAATTAATGAATCTGGGGTTATTTTGGAGGCGACTCGCCGAGATCTGTCGGGCACGTTTGATCCGCGGTTTCGCGTGCCACTCGTTTCGCCTCCAGCCGCGGGGCGGTGAATGCAGTCAACCTCACGTCCTCATAGTTGTCAGCTATGCAGGTTAAAGTGCATGTCTCCAGGTTGAAGTGCACTTCTTTTTCCTCAGGAAATGGGAGCAGGAACCGCACTCCTATACATACAAACTTACTCTGATAAAAATGTGTGTGTTCTTTTGGTTATAATAGGAAGATGAACAACACATCAACACAATCAACACAAATTGTGTGTAGAGTTTGCGGCGAATTGAGCGCAGGAAACAATTAAGAGACTCGACTTGTTTTTTTTTTAATTTTTAATTTTCTTTATTTATTTTTATTCATATTTTGTAGTGACAAATCATAGTTATTCCTTGCGTTAAAGAATTTCTAAAGATATCGTTGAATTTTACTGTAGATTTATTGAACTTTTTCATTCTGCTACACTGGAAAAAAACACATTGGATCTAGAGTCCAGACTCTTAAAAACATCGACAAGAAAAAATACTCTTGATTCAATCGGATTTTTGCTTAAATCAAGAACCAGACCTCTTAATTTGAGCTTATTTCCTTTTGATTTAAGCTTAAATCTGATTGAATCAAGAGTCCTTTTTCTTGTCAATGTTTTCAAGAGTCTGGACTCTAGATCCAATGTGTTTTTTTTTTTTCCCAGTGTATCTTTTGTTCAAGATCCAATTTAACCTATCTTTATTACAACGTAAGCCACATAACCCCTCCTCAGGAAAAAGACGTTTGAGGAACAACTTAGAATACACCCCTAAAATTAAAATCCACTCAAAAAATCTGCTGAAAATTTTGAAAACAGTGGTTTCTTCTTACATTGATCCTACGCAAAGCAAGCTCTCTCGTGAGATCTCAACATCTTTATGTAACATTAAATGACCTAAATCCAATGTCGCCACCTTGAAATAATTGTCACAACATTTTGAGTGTCTAAAATCTTCAAAAGATCAATTAGGAGACAAAATGCGACTAATGTCCTTCCAAAGAGTAAGGGTTTCGAAAATAACAGTAAATACAGAGAAATTTAACTCCGGCTTTGGTAGAGGCGCTATCTTCACCTGAGCCCTCGAGTCGACTGGGCGGATTTTCATTTCACATTTCACAGCGCATCTCAAGTCAGGATGTGCCGGGCTACAGGTCAGCGACTCAGTTATAGGAGGAAGAGGGGTTTTGGGGGAAGGGGGACGTGGGAAGAAGAGACGACTCGATCCGCATAAAGCGGGAGAGGCCAGAGGGACAGCAGAATTAGTGGCAGATTTGCAGCTTCCAATCCCGCCGACACCTACATTTTGCGGTTTCCGACGCCAGATTCCGCCTTCACAGGTCGGCACCGGTTACCCAAATTTGCCAACACTCAACAACCGACATCCGAGAGCCAGTCTTATCACCTCCGGTTAAAACTTTGACTGGTACTCTAAACATACGTTAATTTTTCGTCTCAGGTTGAGTTTTTCGTTTTCTCCAGTTTAAATGAGTCTAAAATTGTTGTTGCCATGCATTTTTGAAAAGAAATGCATAAGACCAACAATTTTCAAAAACGGTGAATACAAATTGCTCCGAGCGGTTGAATCTTAACCGTTGACGATTGAGCTGATTAAAATTGAAACGCTTGTTTCGAAAAGTTTTCAACTCCTAAGTTGCAATTAAATGTAATTTTTACTTCTGCACAAATTTAAGATAGAAACCTCATATTCTTCTTTTAAGTGCAATTTACACATTGTTTTAAAATTCTATCCTTAAATTGTTCAATTTAGTAACCCTGCGTTCATCACTCGTTTATAAATTCTAACATGCCATTTTTTTATGACGCGAATCGAAAAGCTTTAATTTGGTCGTCATTGCTGCAAACACAGCAAATCAGATGTTGCTGCTGCCTCAAACCGTAGCAGGAAGAAAGTTTGTTCTGTTGTAAGGGGGCTAACTGTAACTAAAAAACTGAACCTAAACCCTTCCACAGAAATTCAGCTTATAGGATCATCTCGTCCAAGCTCAAAACTGTGTGAATTCTACCCTAACCTGACCCATCCTGGTAACTAATAAACTGAGCTTAAATCCTCCCACATAAATTCAGCTCTTAGGATCATCTCGTCTAAGCTCAAAACTGTGTGAATTCTACCGTAACCTGACCCAACCTGGTAACTAATAAACTGTGCTTAAATCCTCCCACAGAAATTCACCTCTTAGGATCATCACGTCGAAGCTCAAAACTGTGTGAATTCTACCCTAACCTAAACCTGGTAACAAAAAAATTGAGCCTCAGTACTCCCACACAAATTCACCTCTTAGGATCATCTCGTCTAAGCTCAAAACCGTGTGAATTCTACCCTAGAGCCCCTTTATACTGAGAGTCAAGACAACACCCCCTCATGGAGTCACAAACGGGAATAAAGATCACACATTTTTCGTAATCTTTGATCGGCCC